>NC_136486.1:31172633-31250133 GCF_053919585.1 Euprymna scolopes
AAATTTCAAGTGTTTAGACCCAAAAATTGTCGGAGGAGTTTGGTAGAGTTCTCAAAGGTCAAATCGTTGAACTTTGATCCCCTCAACAGCCAAATTTCTGGCCGAAAACAGATCACAAAGATTTCCCCAGATCTCAGTACCCTGTATATCAAATTTCGAGTCTGTAGACTAAAAATTGACAGAGATATTGTGTAGGGAAATGTTTTTCACATTTGTCGCCAGGTGCATATCTTTGTCAAAATTATTTTTCGGTGCATACGACCTTTATATTTAACACAGAGGGAATGTTGAAACTAGTATACAAGTGTTTTTCAATTCAAGATTAACTTTGAACCGTTGGGGTTATTTTTCGTTTGTCATCTCTGACATTAATAAGTTAAAAATGTAAAAAAAATTGGCTTAATTTTACTTTTGTTTTTGGGTTTCTATTTCCATGTGCATAAGGAAACTGATCTATTCTTATCAAAGTCTTTGTTGTTATTCAAATTTTTCTTTGCCATCGCCAACAACAATGGCAATAAAAGAATGGAATAAAAACGGATTTTCTATTCAGAAATTTGTTGACCTGGTAAATATCATTCTGCTGAATAATGATTAGTTATTAGTTTTTTTTGTGTTTTTTTTTCCTTTGCATTTTTTTTTTTTTTTGTGTGTTCTCTGTAAATGCTCCGACTGATTTTATTGATTTCACCTTGGAATGTACTTCAACTTCTGATTCTACTTTCACTTTCGTTTTTGTAGGATTTCTTTCGAATTGTGCGTTCAACGTGAAGTTCACCGTTTTAACAACAAAGTAAAAAGTGTTCAATTCAAAATTCACAAATTTGAAGCTCAAATTAACAAAATGGTTGACATGGCATTTAACATTATAACGAAAACTAAACTACGAAAAAGCATTTTAAAAATATGCACAACGTCAGATTACAAGAAAGCTCAACCCTAAATAAGAAAACTTCAACGTATGAAAAAGCTGAGCATAAAAGTTTTAGAGTTTAACATCAAATTAAAAATAGTTTAACATCAAATTAAAAATGGATTAACATCAAATTAAAAATGGATTAACATCAAATTAAAATTGATCAACATTAAATTAAATAAGAGTCAACCTAAGGAGAATAAAAATTAAAAAGCGGTTAACATCAAATTAAAGGACGGTCAGCATCAAATTGAGAAACGGTGAGGATTAGATTAAAGAGCATTAAACAATAAATTATAAAACTTTCATAATAAAATTGACAAAAACAATTGTCAACATTAAATTAAAAACGATCAACATTAAATTAAAAAAAAACATTAAATTTAAAAAGCGATCAGCATTAAATTTAAAAAATATCTACATGAAATTTAAAAACGATCAATATTAAATTAAAAAATATCAATATTAAATTAAAAAAAGATAAACATTAAATTAAAAAAGATTAATATTAAATTAAAAAAAAAGATGAACATCAAATTAAAAAGATCAATATTAAATTAAAAAAAAAGTAAACATTAAATTGAAAAAAGATCAACATTAAATTTAAACTTAAAAGTGGTCAACATTAAAGAAAAAACTCGTTAGCATTACATTAAAAAGAGATCAACATTAAATTAATAGTTTTTAATTATCAACATAACCTCAGTTATACGTCATACAATATGGAGAAGAAAGACCCAGATAAGATTGTCACTCATATTTACACATTTTCACATTTTCTCAAAAACTACACCATGGATTAAAAAAAAAATTTTTCACAAACATTAGTCATGGTGAAAGTAAATTTTTCACTCATGGAGAGGGATCCCACATATGCAGTCTCAATACTTGTTTTTCTTTGTAAATAAGCTGTTTTCTTTTAACTCAGATTTAATGAATTCAAATTTTGAAACAATTTTGCTCTAATTCAATGTTTTCTATGATATTCTATGAAAATTTAATTGACATCAGGACCTGTGGCATAACGGATATAAGTGCTAGGTTAAATAAGTTGTAAGTGACAGTTTTCTGGAGATTTAAGGTTCACTCTTTAGGGCAAATGGTATTAAAGTATCTTTTATAAATTGCTTAAGATTTCTATCCATTCATGGCTGAGAGGACAAGAACAAATTATCGCTATTGATTACATAAAATGTGCTATTCAAAATTCTATACAGATTCCCGAATTTGACAAGATGCAAGGTTACATCGGCTGAAACTTTGCAAAAATAACATCCAAGATGAGATCGATAGTATAAATAATTAAAAAATCCAAATTATTTTCCTTATCTCAAAAGTTCTGAAACAATAGTTACATATTTTACTTGTTAGTTGAATTAATTTGTAATTGACTAGTGGGGGGGGCGGTAAAGCTCGGTCGCTGACCCCGACCTCTCCTCCTCTCTCACATCCCGCCCCTACAGTAGTCGACGGGATGCAGCCCAGTAGCGACTCAAGTGACCCAGAAAAGCAGAGACACCCACACATCAGCAGAAAAAATAAAATAAAATAAATAATAGTAATAATGATAAAGACAACATAACAGAGAACAATAAAAAAAAGCTTACGCTAAAACAGGTTATAAACCAAAAGAAAAATAAATAAATGAAATAAAAATAAAAAATAAAGACAAATAAATAAAAAATAGCAAATTTATAAACATGTTAATTACCTAATCATACCATACATAAATCCCCTACTCACATTTGCCCCGAGGCCTCACATAGCTACACAACTTCCGGTCCTTCATCCAGCATGCTTTGCATCGACCTGTTACGCACACCATTTGAAAAGGGAAAATTTTTCCGAAATTAATAATGGAATACGTCGCATAGGCTTACAAGTAAGACATTTTACCACACAACTGAATAAATATATATATAAAAAATATATATATATATATGTATGTACTTATTGATTTGTAAATCGCCACTTGTTCTCGTCTTCTCTTACCAATAGCGACTATAATTCATTCCTCGCATTGTGACAGCCTTCTAAATCTCTTTTACACACCTATCCCACACAATGCTTCAAGCAAACTGCATATCAATCCTACACTTTAATATATTTTAATTCATGCAGATTTCGTATTTATTATTACAGAGTCAATTCTCTATTGTACCTAATATATAGAACTGATTCCAAAATTAAAAAACTAACTTGGATGGCACCAGCTAGAATCGAAACTAAAACAGTTAGTGCTCCAACTGCGTTACCCACCGTTTGAGCTGTCAACAGATAGATAGGAAAGATTTAAAGTTAAAACAGCTCAAGCTATAAATGAATTTGTGCATGCGCAAAAGTAATAGAAATATTTTGCATTTCAACTTTCCTACTTCTGTTATTCATTCATCCAAACAAAGATTTTACTCGTTGTAATCCATCTTTGGTGTATGATTAGTATTTCCTGTTAATTTCAGTGTTATGTGACCAGTAGTTTAAGAGTTTATCGGTTAAATATTTTCACACAGACACATACACAAATACATATATCTACTGTTTGATTTAGCTACACAGAATATTCTGTGTTTCCTCCACACTAGGATTCGTCAGGCCTCCTAGTGTGGAAGTGTAGCTTAATTGCCATATATATTTTTCTGACTTACTACCTAGCTCTACCTATGTATTGAGCACTGTTGAAGTAAATACTTAGTTTACGCATTGCCTGTTCTACAAGTATTTTAATGGTGAATGCTCTGACGAACTGCAAGCACTTGTGCCCCCACAACGTAAACACCTTCGACAAACCCGACAGGCAGCTAAATCCCATCCCCACATAGTGGAGATCCCTAGATGTAAAAGATCTTTCTACTCCAGTAGTTTCTTCCCCAGAACCGCTAGACTTTGGAATTCCATTTCAGGTCCCTGCTTCCCCAACTGTACTGACGTGCAGAAGTTCAAGTGTAACGTGAACTGACATTTTGCTGCCCAAATCCCTACATAGTACCCCAGTAGTCGTTGCCCCTGATAGTAGCCCCCTAAACCAAAGTGGCAATGTGCCTTGTTTGGGGTGAAAATGTAAAAAAGAAAATTTATGTAATTAAATGAAGTAGTCATAATGTTTTATTTATATAGAAAATAGTTTGTTTATTTGTGCCAGAAAAAGGGAATTACGTATGTGTGAATAACAGTCGTTGATATCATTTAATGCATCTGCCAATATATATAATGCATGCGTGCATGGGTATTTGTAAATCCAACCCATCTTGTTTTCAAATTGTACCAGTGGCCTTCATCTTGTTTAGGAAGCTGTAAAGTCAGGCAAACGCCAAATGATGTTGACCTATTCGAGAACCACCTCACCATCGTGATTACATTTGATTGAGGATAACTTTTGTCATATCCTATGAAATGCGGCTATTAGCGACCTTGGCATTTTGCAAGCGGCTCTCCAAACTTCCACACCTTTGCAGCAATCCAAAATTTGTGCTCGTTACACGTCATAGTCGTTTGCATGTGACAGTCCGACAGAATTCTACAGAAAAACAATGTCAACGCAATTAGTTTTTCTGTTTTTCTTTTTATCTATTAAACAAAACAAAATTTGGTAGTGCTCCTGGGTATGACCTTAAAAGACATCCAGTGGTGAGGCCCTATTCGGCTACTGTGGGGAAGTGTGAACTTGTTTCTTATTTACTATTGCTTCACTTCAGCCCAGAGTTGTAATATCTATTAGGGGATCTGGTGCTACCAGGTCAGGCTGTCTGAAGATACTAGCTTCCTGAACAAACATTGGTGTTATTGTTTTTTTCCCCCTTTGCAAAACTCAATAATGTCCTGCAAAGTCAAAAAAATAAACAACAATTTTCTTAGAACTTGAAGCATAAAAACTTTTGCCAAAATAACGGAATTCGCCAAATAACGGAATTCGCCATTAAATAACCCAAAATGATTGGTTTGCAGTAAAACAAAACAACCAAACTAAACACAATCTATATATCTATAAAAATGAAATTGTCTGTGTGTGTGTCTGTCTGTGTACATTTCCCTACGAAATTACTCTGTCAATTTTCAGTCTACAGACTCGAGATTTGACATAAGGGGTATTGAGATTTGAGAAAATCTTTTTAATCCGTTTTTGGCCAGAAATTTGGCTGCCTAGGAGACAAAGTTCAATGATTTGACTTTTGAAAACTCTACCAAACTCCTCTGCCAATTTAGGGTCTAAACACTTGAATTTTTTCATGTAGGTTTCTTAAATTAATAGAAATTTTTGTGTGCGAGGCGTTTGTTCAGTTAGTAGAGTGCTTGCCTCACATGCAAGAGGCTCGGGTTTCACATCCTGAGTTCGGATGTGTCTTACTAATGAGCCCAAATGAGGGCGAAACTCGAATGTTGGACTTCCAGTTTGTTGACTCTCATGGCGCTTGTGGGCTGCGCCGTTGTTTGGTTGTGGAATTTATTATATATATATATATACATATACATATATATATATATATATATATATATATGGGGGGGGGGCTCAGAGGTCAATGAATAAGGGTCGCATGTTGTATGTTTTGGTTTCGATTCTAGCTGATGGCACCCAAGTCCTATATATATATATATATATATATATATTTGTTTTGATCTTATTACTATATATTAGGTTCAATATAATAATCGATAGAGAATTGTCTCCATAATAATAAATATGTATCATCCTATCTGAGAGATCCTCCTTCAAACACCTCGACTTAACATTCACTAGCAACATGGATCGAAATAAATACATTGAAGACATTGCTAAAGCTACTGCAAAGAAGGTGGCTTCCCTCTAGTGTGCTAGAAAATTACTCATACCAGAGTATCTTATATCGTTACAAAGCTACAATATGCCAATGCATGGAGTATTTGCAAAAGTTTAAAGACACTGTGAACAAACATCCTGCTGCTCAACTCCCTACAGCCCCCTATTAGACTTGATTGTAAATAGTAACCCCTTACGTCTATCTGACAATATGTTTTGTTTGGGGTGAACAAGAGTAAAAAAAAGGACAAGAGTGAAAGAATGTTTGCATGCCACAACGAACATATGAGCTTGCTATTTATTTGCCTCCCAACAAGGACAGTTTTTAATGTGGGGAAAATCCAGCTCCCCCCAGAAAAGGTAAATTTGGAATGGGACAAAAATTTTTAAATGGCTTCAGCCTAAAAGGATTTCCTCTTTACTGCTCAACGTTAGCAAAGTGTAATATCAAAACAGATAGTGTAACAAAGCAGCGGAGACGTATGTAGCAGCAAAGGTAATTCATATAAGCAAATGACCAAGCCATGGTATGAGTTGATGTCACAGCAAAGAAAGATAAGGAAAAGCGGAAATTTGCAACCATGTAGGCAGCAACAGCGAAGCAAAGGACGTGCCGATGAGATTTGAAAATAAATGCACGGTCATGACTAGACTTGAGCTGACGTGTCGATGTGGGAGAAGAACTAGCATGTGTTTGACACAGCAGTTTTATGAACCACATGACAAATGAAGAGACTTGTAAAACTAAGATGCAGGCGTCGTTTGGAAAGTACCATGAATAAATTCCTTTTATTTCAACTAAGAAAAATCTCAAGTCAAATTTCTTTCCTTTGTTTTTTTTAACAAGACTTTCAGACACGGTGTTGGGTCGGTGTTAACCTGTAACTACCACCTTATAATACTACATTTTCCTACGAGCCAATGTTGTAGACCCGTACAAGTGGTCACAAATAAAAGAAACCACAAGTAGTGTAAAGTGTATAAATATAATATGTAATATGTAAAGAATACAGGAGCCACTAAAGTGGTATGAGAGGAACGTGTTCGTAGCATGTGATTAAACATGGTATGAATGTCTCCATTTAGTCTCTGCAACCAGTGGTATTTATATGACTGGTTGATTCCACTTGGTTCTCAAATAGGGGTGATTTGTATCCCACAACAATCAAGGAAATGAGAAAAGCAAATCCTATGACTAATTTTGTAATTCTGTATACACAACATAGACTTATTAAGAAAAAAATAGCAGGGCTACATGGCATTACCCAGGATCTGACTTAGAAAATAGAAGAGTCAAAAAAGTTTGGCTTATTTAAACTACTGTTCCCCAGTTCGATACAAAACACCTGATGAAGGCCGGAGGGCAAAACGACTGAAACGTTGTGACTATAACAACCAAGATAAGGAAGTCAGTCCAACAATCTCAATAAATGAAAACACCTCATCTCAAAAATACAGACAATTACTACTGTTCTCCCATTAAATATTATTTTCATAACGTTTTGGTCAATATAACCTCTGAACTTCTTATAGCACATTGTATCAAACTCTCTAATCTGCATAGAATCTCAAATCTTTATTTTATCCATGAGAGTAGGTTGTTCATGTTCCGTCAGCCACGTCTTAAAAAAAAAAATGCGTGGCAGCGACTGAGCTTGAACAGATGTGTCGACGCGGAAGGAGAAAAAGCATGTGTTCAAACAGAGTTTTGTTAACCACATAATGAACGAAGAGACTTGTAAAACCAAGATACAGGCGTGGTTTGGAAAGTACCATGAATAATTTCCTTTTATTTTAATTTTAAAATAGAAGTTTTAAATATTTTCTTAATTTTATTCTTAGTTATGGATCGAGCCTTCAGCCTCCAGAAGACTGTTATTTAGATTTTATTATTACTTAGCATTTTATTTGTTGCACCCTGGATTCATATGGACCTGTGGTCGAATGGAAACATGTGGAAATGTTGTAAGAGTAATACCTAAGATAACAACAGAAGTTCAAATAATCGAAAACATAATTATTTATCTAAAAAAAAATGTTTTATTTTATAATTTAAAATTTAATTTTATCATTTAAAACATTGAACAATACAAATAATACGTTGGTTAACAAATAAAAAAAAAAAGGAATAATGAAAGATAAAGTTTTAAAATGATTAAATGTGTTTTATTTTATAATTTAAAATTTTTATTTTATAATTTAAAATTTTTATTTTATAATTTAAAATTTTTATTTTATAATTTAAAATTTTTATTTTATAATTTAAAATTTTTATTTTATAATTAAAAATTTTTATTTTATAATTAAATTTTTTTTATTTTATAAATACAAATTTTTATTTTATAATTTAAATTTTTTATTTTATAATTAAAAATTTTTATTTGATAATTAAAAATTTTTATTTTATAATTTAAAATTTTTATTTTACAATTAAAAATTTAAAACATTGAACAATACAAATAATACGTTGATTAATAAATAAACAAAAAAGAAATAATGAAAGATAAAGCTTAAAACTTCATCTTTTATTATTTCTTTTTTATTTCTTAAACAACGTGATTAATTGAAATTAAATTTTATTCATAGAATTACATTTTCAATAATCACGTAAATATAAACAAACGTTTTTGTTTTTTTTACATTAATCGCTATATACCGGTGTCGCCCGAACGTGTCCCTTTTTGTAATAATAATTCCAGACTATTTGTACAACTAAACGGCAAATCTGTCAGAAAAGCAGACTCTATCGCTGATTTGGTTAATGTCTCCAAGTTTATTCTTAACTTTGTTCCAAAATATAAACAAAACCCACATAAATATCTATCAGTTAACTTGATCGGACGTTTTCCACGTTTCCATGTTGAATCAGATGTTTGATGTCATGTGATTTCAGAGATCAGTTTATTTCTTTTGAGAAATCTTATGTCAAGCTCTGTCTAGTCTCGCAAAAGGCCAACGATAGGCAACTTTAGATCAAGGGGTTGTTATGTTGTTTGCTATGTCTGCTGAAAGGTTCTCTCTTTGAGGTCTCTGTCGGTGTCATTACTGGCAGGACCGCTGTGCTGATAGTGAACCCTCTATGAAATGACAGGTCCTTCATGACTGAGACAATTTTTATTTTTGTTCTTATACAGAGTGCCCCTTTTTGGGGAACTGGAAATTTTCCATATTAAAATTGACCTTGTGTATAACTTTGCCCTCGTGGGGAGGCAAGTAAATGAGGAGCAAAACATTTTTTTTTAAATATTTTTTTTTTATTTATTTTAATGATTAAGGAGAATTATAACTCGAGACCCGTCCTCAACAAAGCCAAGATTCCAACTTTTTTCGATCCGACTGTGATTGTCTCGGCTTCAATTGATTCAACACACACACGGTAAAAAAAAACACAAACAAAAAAACAACTCGGCTGAAAACATAACTTCTTTGGTGGAGGTAATAACTGTATTTTTTAAGTCACATGATCTATAATATAAATCTCACCTGTCTGTTTAAATGTATGTATGTATGTATGTATGTATGTATGCCTAAAACTTTCGATAGAGGGGACGGATTTTCACAAGACCGATGTCGTTTTGAAGATCGACCCTTCGGACGACAAATATCGAAATATTTTCGAAAAACATTAATTCCTTCACTCTCAACTGGCCACTTTTCTACAAGACAGGAGTCGCTTTTTTCGCCGATATTTTCGAAAGTCATCCCCTCTTTTCGATTGACTAGCATTAATTTAAACTTTTTTTTCACGTTCTTTTCCGTCTTTGCGGTACGGGTTTGAGCCTTCTGCCTACTTCCACTTTTTTTTTTTTTCATTTTTTTTTTTTTTTTTTTGGCTCAACACACACCTCCAAACACCCAGGCAACGCCGAGCACTCAGGCTAGTATTTCATAATATTTTTCAGATGAGGTAATCACATCTCTATAAAAAGTTGAGTATCTTTATATATGTTTTGGATTCGTTTTGAAACTAATTAACTGGTAATTATGAATTTTAGAACACAGCTGCTAATTATATGAGTTGATAATGTTAATAATATTTCGTTTAATTTAATTTTATGGATAGAAAGTGTGGAAACCCTTTGTGAAAATCCAGATACGTCTCATTTTTATGAAATTTTAAACGATATTAGATATCAATAAATAAATATTCCCTTTTTTAAGTATTGTAAAAAAAGCTTTAAGGGACATAATATGGAAACAATCTCGGATTTAAAGTACGAACCAGATAAGGCTCTTCCTTACATTGTCAGATGTCGGTATATAGTTTTACAAGTGATTTATGTTTTTGTTGATTAATTCCCCCCCCCCGTTTACAAATTTCTCATCTCAAAAGTATAGAATTCAAAAATAAATAAATAAACAAACGTCCTTTTATTAAAATGTCAACTGTTATGTGTTTACGTTTTGTTTGTGGTGTCCAGTGAAGATTAGTATCAAAAAAAGAAAAAAAAATGCTGATGAAATCGACTGCCACTGTTAAGGTACAGACGTTTTCTGAAATGCCAAGTAATGATGGGCCAAAAAGAAAAAGGAAGTTAAAATGGTCATAAAACTGTCAGGACATAAAAGGCAACATTTAATCAAAACAAAAAAAAAAGTCGTCGAATGGTCCGGTTGTATCATCTGTTATGACATATGGCTATTTAAATATCGAGGCAGATGCAGCATCAACACATACATAGTTCTATATGCATATACATAAGTACCTACATATATAATTCTACATCAACACATACTTATTTCTACATGCATATACATACGTACATACATATATAAAGTTCGACATCAACACATACATAGTTCTATATAAGTACATACACACATAGACATTTGCATAGAAAACTAATGCACGTGTAGACACATGTGTATCAGGTTTCTGTAAAGTATTTTAGTTTCAATTTGATTATAGAGTTTTACAGTATAAGGTTATTTTTATATAGTTTTACGGCTTCGTTTACGTTAGATGGTTTTATGGTTAAATTAATCAATATAGAGTTTTTAGACTTTCTGTATGCTGCTTGTATATACTATGTTATTTGAATATTTTTTAGCAGTAGACTATATACTGTTTGTATAATATGTTTTTATAGTATTTAAGTCATTTGGATAGAGTTTTTAGCTTATTTATATAGTATAGGCACCGCCAAAACTGGGGGGGGGGGCAGGTAAGTACTTTTTGACGGACCGTCTTTTTAAAAATCTACCAAAAATCAGGTAATTATCCAATCAATACGAAATTTTCAGCGATTATTAAGAGAAGTATGAACTTTATAACAGTGCACTTATTTTTCATAAACAATATTTATATATATATATATTTTTTCTTACAAAACCTCCCCTTGTTTTGAGGGGGTTCCAAATATGCTTAAAATAATCATCTGAAACTGAACAAAACATATTATGTTGTTGTAAGGGACGGGATTATAGATAAAAAAAAAAAAACTTGTTTGCATACCTTATTTTGATGTCTGAATATCAGAACTTCGATTGTGTTTAATTATCCCGCTTTTGAGTTTTGAAGTGTGAAATTCGGTGAATATGTTAAGTAAAATAATTAATTTAAGTTAAGCAAACCCCCAATTTTTTTTTTTAATATTTATACGAAAAAAGCCATTTTAAAATCTTTGATAAATAAATTAACAATTTCTTTTTAGCGAGACGAATAATGCATGACCATTATTAAACAGGGCATGCTTTGAAGAATCGATACAAAAAAAAAATTCGATAAATATTGTGCCCTTTGTGTTAAAAATATCATTATTTTTTCGATCAAGTTTGGAAACGTTTGCCGCCTTTCGACTACGGTGGACCGAACGCGCTGAAATAATTTTTTTATTCTGCTTTAAATTGCCCCCCTCCCCATTTTGGAGAGCCTGGCCCCCACACACATACACATTAAAAACTAAACTCATACAAATGGTCACCCATCTGGTACTGGCCAGCCTCAGCGTTAATAATACATTGAAATTTTCGTCACTGAAAAATAAGTTTTTTTTTGGCTTTTTGGTCTTCCATAGTTTGCTTTTTATCAAGCACAAATGTAAACAGTAATCAAATCGAATCGAAGCAACTGGTTGCCTATATGAATAAGTGGAATTATTTGAAATCCAGGTACTTATATTATAATATTTTTGCATATTCTCATAGAAAATCACCCTAAATCTTAGTTAGACAAGAAATAAACAAATTAATTCTTTCAAAAACCTTTTTTTTTTAACTATTTATATACGTTTTTTGTGCAAAACAAAAAACGCCAATTGTTAACTTTTGGGGAAAATTTAACATTTAAAATTTAATTAAAAATAGTAGAAAAAGTTTTACATTATTCTGCTTTCTATATGATAACATTCAGGGTTTTATCTTTCTGGAAAAAAAAAGTTACTCAGAAATAATGGATTTTAATAAATGTAATTTCGTTTTAAAAAACAACAACAACTTGATTTTTCGGCCATTTTTGGCGGTGCCTAATATAGTATTAAGGTTATTTGTATAACATGTTTAGGCTTTAGGTTACTTGTGTATGTTTTTAGGCTTTAGCTTAGTTTATATAGTATGTTATTGTGCATAATATTTAGATTATTTGTATAAAGAGTTAAAAATTATTGAAATCGTCCTATCACTAATATATATATATATATATATATATATATATATATATATATATATACGCTTTATTTGTTTTTACATAAGTATTAATAATATGTTGCTACACATTCAAGAGCATGTTTCAGTCAGCTAGTTACTATTACATACAGACCTCTTCGGGTGATACAGCTTATATGAAAGCAAAATTTGCAATGAAAATATCAGGTCTTCTTCGTCACAGTGAGTTAATATCAGGAGGTTCCATCAGAGGTTGTGAAAAATAAAATTTGTCCAGTATATATATATATATATATATATATATATATATATATATATATATATATATATATATATATACACATATATATATATATATATATATATATATATACACATATATATATATATACACATATATATATATATATACACACATATATATATATATATATATATATACACATTAGAATAATATTTGTCTAGGGATGATGAAATTAGAAATTAATTCCTTGAACAGTTTTGCACTATTTCTTTTGTTCTTTTACGAAGACTAAAATCAATATAAAATGCTACTAAATTATATATCTAGTATCCTCATTCCAATTTTGATCAAAATTCGTTACATGGTTTTTATTCCAGAAAATGTCTTTCATCTAAGACTTAATCATTAAAGGTTCTTAAAAAATGTCAAATTAAGGGAATCTTGCTCAATTGGTTAAATGCTTTCACTTTGCAAAACACGAAATTAAACTAAATATAACCCAGATTATCCATTTTTACGCCCTGCAGATGTTTTCCAAAATTCATAATGTCCGTTGATTAGTTTAGGAGTATATCCTATTCTTAGAAATGCATAAAAATATATACAAAATCATATATATATATATATATATATATATATATGATTTTGTATATATTTTTATGCATTTCTAAGTATAGGATATATATATATATAGTATATATATATATATATATGTTTTATTTTTTTATTACCGTTTTATCTGTTTGGTTACATATGTTTCGGGTGTTGGATCATGTTTACGATCCAACAGCCTCTTCAGACATTACAGAAAAGTTTTTTGTAAGGTCTGATTCTGTAAGGTCTGGCGAGGCTTTTGGATCGTAAACATGGTCCAACATCTGAAACATATGTAACCAAACAGATAAAACGATAATAAAAAAATAAAACACATATTTGCTCTGCGATAGCATTGAGCACTTTCTTCAGGTTTTTACTAAGTACCAGGTGTACCATATATATATATATATATATATATATATATATATATATATATATATATACACGCATTTATTATTTTTTTTAAATAGGCGGAGACGCTAACCTTAATATATCATTTAAAAAATCAACAACAAAACCATATATATATATATATATATATATATATATATATATATATATATAGTAATAAGTAAGTATGAAAATGGCCATTGATATCTATGGCAAGCAAGCTATACATAATCTTCTGCATTTCATTTCTGTAGGGAATCATCAGGCTAAAAGTTGTGGACATAATACCTAGCTCTATTAATGTATTGAACACTGTTGAAATAAATACTGAAAATCGATACATAAAATACATCTCCTAACAACATTTTAAGTGGATACATAAAATAATATCACACACACACACATGCGCACACATAATATATTATATTTATAAAAGTCAGAATGTGTGTAGGCGTGTGTGATGACACTTCTCAACCTATATATTCATTAAATTTTTGATCTACAAACTTGAAATTTGGTATATAGGATATTCAGACATCTGAACATTTTTTTTAATCGGTTTTCATCCGGAAGAAAGGGCTGCAAATGAGTCAAAATTAAAAAAATTGTTATGTGAAGATCATCAAATTTTTATCTGTTTGTCAACTGTCTCAGGAAAATGTACACGCATGAATCGTTCACATTAGACTCCTTATTGTAAGAATAAGTAGGTTTGAAAACACTTTTTTAAAGACCGTGTCAAGCTGGCCTAATGTTTAGCGTACTTGACTCACTGTCTTTAGGTTTTGGTTTCGATCTCAGCTTAAGTATTTCTTGAAAACTTTTTTGCTTACAAGAAGTGAACTGTTTGGAAAAAAATAATACTCGCATGCACTGCTCATGTCTCAGTTTATGCATATTTTATGACTGGTCAAATCCAGGCAGACTAGTAGTGTGTATATATATATATATATATATATATATATATATATATATATATATAAAATTCAATATGGCGTAATGGAAAAATATAAAAGTAACTGCAGCTTCTCTTCCAATTTTCAGAGTTCTACCATGTCAAATCACATTTCAATTCCTTTTGACGAATTGATTGTTGTTATTTCTTCTGACGAGTTTAAGACTTAATAGGTTCACTAATTGATATAATAATTAAGTGATTGATTTTGTGCTACGAAACAGATACTGTCAAGAATTGTATAAGTGAACAGATTGAAAGAAATAAATTATAAGATGGTCAACATCATGACTTTTGGAATATAACTTTTTGTTATTTATTCTATATATATATATGGTGGAATGGAACGATAAAATTGTCACCCTAAAAAAAAAAAGACATGATTCCATTTCCGTTTGGTGAAAACCAGTTTTCTATTTTTGTGTTGCAGACTATACATTAGTTGGTCAGCTGTGTATGAATCCCAAGAGTGATAAGAGCATTCTATCTTGTCTGAAAGTGACACAATGTTCAACGAGCAACTCATACTCTCTACCGTTCCCAGTTATAACAGCAGAACAATTGCCAGCATCACTGGATTGCCACGAATAACAGAGACATGCCCAAGGTGATAAAAACAAAGTTCTCGGTCATGGTTATGGTCTTTAGTATGGTTTCAAGTGTGGGCCACGTCATGCCACCTTAAATCCTCAAAGTCGACTTTTAAAGTCAACACCAAAGTATACCTGGATGTGCTGAAGAGTGTGGTGATCCACTGGTCCAATCAGGTGGCCACTGGCTGACGCTGGATGTGGCAGGAAAACTCAGCGCCGCCCCACAAGTCCAAAGAGACCCAGGATTGGCTTCAGAAGGAGTGCTACAGCCTGTACCCTTCTCTCACTGCCCCCTCCTCATCCGACTTGAATCTGCTGAACTACTTCGTTTGGTCATATGTCGAGAATATCACCAATATGACCTCGCACAAGACTAAAGCCAACCTGATTTTTACCATCCGCTGTCGTTGTGGACCTGTATCAGGGTGGTGATTGAGGCTGAAGGCGGCTACATTGAATAGATGTCAGCTCTACTACAAAATTCAGTTACCTGAATTGATTTTTTCAACAAAGGTTTAAAAATAAAGCTGTAATGCTGTTTTCTTTAGTGCAACAACCTTATCGTTCCATCCCTTATATATATATATATATATATATATATATATATATATATATATATATATATATATATGCCTGGATGCCCAGCGTTGCCCGGGTGTTTGGAGGTGTGTGTTGAGCAAAAAAAAAAAAAAAAAAAAAGTGGTAGTATGCAGGCAGGCTCGAACCCATGACGCGAAGGCGGAAAAGAAAATGAAAAGAAAACCTGACATCTTATCCCTACTCCACTTGCAAAAATGGCAACGCAAAAAAAACAAAAAAAAAACAAACTCTCCTTGAACAAAAGTGCCCAGTTGAGAGTGAATGAATTAATGTTTTTAGCCAATTTTTCGATATTTGTCGTCCGAACTGTCGAGCTTCAAAATGATACTGATCTCATGAAAATCCGTCGCCTCTGTCGATAGTTTTAGGCAGACATACATACATACATACATTCATTTAAACAAACAGGCGGGATTTATATTATAGACTAGCCTGGATGCCAAACGTTTCCCGGGTGTTTGGAGGTGTGTGTTGAGCAAAAAACAAAAAACAAAAAAAAAAAAAAAAAACGTTGTAGTAGGCAAGCAGGCTCTCAACCGTGATGCGAGGCGGAAAAGAAAGTGGAGGTGTGTATAAGCATGTTAGTCGAGCAAAAAGAAAAAGAAAAAAGAAAAAAAGAAGGAAAATTGCAAAAAAGAAGAGTAGTAAGCAGGCTGGAACCCATAACGCGCCAGAGGAAAAGAGGTGAAAAAAAAAAACAAACAAACGGTCTTACCGATGTGCCTACCGTGGTTGTGACGTCACGGGCGGTCGAAATAACGCCTTTTAAGCGACGTCGTAAATGCGAGAGTTGAATGACCTGCAAAAAAATGTTAGCAAAAAAAAAAACCGATCCTCCCTGTAAAAAAGTGCTCAGTTGAGGGTGAAGGAATTAATGTTTTTGGCCAATTTTTCGATATTTTTCGTCCGAAGGGTCAACGGCAAAACCATATCGATCTCGTGAAAACCCGCCGCCTTTATCGAAAGTTTTAGGCAGATATACATACATACATACATACATGATGATTACAACGCCTTGTCAGACAAGTGCCACTCCCTCAGACACTTAAAGTACATGAGCCCAAAAATGACTTCCATCGCCACAGGACCATTTTAATAGACAAATGCCTGAGGGAGTATCTATACACAGATGATGTTACAGAGTCTTAGCTTTGTACAACAGGTAAGTCTCTCTCTCGGTTCAAAATGTTGACATCCAGCAACAAGCAAGAGCAAGATAGCCAGCAACAAGTTAAACTGCAGACCAGCTTAATGCGGGTACTGGTTTCCCGCTTTATGGTTTTTTAAATCAGAGATTTGCTTCTCCTAGAAAGGCTTACGGAGCCCTCTCCACCCCAAATACATACATACATACAGGTGGGATTTATATTATATATATATATATATATATATATATATATATATATATATATATATATATATATATATATATATATATATATATATATGTATTGTGTGTGTGTGTGTGTGTGTGTTTCACCAACTAGAATGCACTAAATGTCATAGGTAATCAGTAAAGATGATAAGATGAATTTATTGGTGGAATGAGAGGATCATGAGGATCCTCTCCAGGTCTTTTCTCATGACATTTAAAACAATTCCTAATATAGTTAGATACTTGAATATCTCTCTCTCTCTCTCTCTCTCTCTCTCTCTCTCTCTCTCTCTCTCTCTCTCTCTCTCATCAAAATG
Organism: Euprymna scolopes; assembly: GCF_053919585.1. Lineage (NCBI taxonomy): Eukaryota > Metazoa > Mollusca > Cephalopoda > Sepiida > Sepiolidae > Euprymna > Euprymna scolopes. The sequence goes on from NC_136486.1 coordinate 31,189,995, forward strand.
CCTATTATTGTTAATTTCCTTTTCTAAAAGTGCAGGTGTCTTGGGTTTGATAAATTGAACTTTCAAGTCATTAACTTGTAAATCACTCGCATTTATTTACTGTTTACTCATGTCATTTGCCTGTGTTGCCATGTTGAGAAGCCTCCCAAGAGTTAGACACAAGGTCGGTTTTTAATGTTGAGGAAATCTAGTTCCCCAAAAAGGGGCACTTATGATTCGGACAAAAATTTGAATCAATTCAACCGAGGAGGATTTCTGCTTCACTGATTGAAGAACAAATGAAGTGTGGTATTAGAACAGATACTACATTTTGATTAATTGATTTGCAAAGAATATAAAAAATTCATATTTAAAATAATTTAAGCACAATACCGTCAAAAATGCGGAGAAAATAAGCGCTGTGGAACATCCATCGTTTAAAGTGATATGTCGAGCCTACTTGTAACTAGAATACTTTTAGTTACCACAATACCGCATTTACACTGGGACTGTTCTATTTAAGATTTGTTGGAAATTTTATTTTTTCACACACACACACACACACATATATATATATATATATATATATATATATATATATATATTTTTATATATATATATATATATATAAAGGCTCCTTCATTCTTTGACAGACTACGGATACCCACGAAGAGGTGTCTGTGCCTGAAATTTTTGTGGCAGAAGCTGCGCAATCTCCAATTATACCTCTCCTGATTCGATATTGTTTAAATACCAGTGGCAAGTGAATTGTATGTACAGGACGACTGGAAACAAATGCCGAGATAAGCGGGGAGCACATACAGTGCCTAGAATTCCGAAGTGGTCACCCATTTGGTACTAACCAGGCTCAACATTGCTTAACTTCGGTGATCTGACGAGTACCGGTGCATCAACGCGATTTTATCTATCTATATAATTGTAACACTCAAATGACCTTGTAACGGGTGTTTTAACCCCCATCCGGTTTACGACTTCCGGTTGCGCATGCGTACATTAGGGACTGACAAAATTCACCACAGAATTACCCCACCCTATATGTAACACGATGTAACTTTATTATAAATTAATGTTATCAGTATAACTTTTTTACCATTTAAAAGAAGAAGGACAAAATAAACCTGTAATAATTAAAAAAAATTCTTTTTCATCAAACGAAAATAATGAAATTGCGAGACAAATATCTTGTTTACATAATTGACGCTTTAAAACAACGTTCCCATATAGTAAGCATCCCGAACATGAAAACATACCCGTGTTTAATAAATCTAGCAAAAATCAACTAATGGTCAGATTTTCGTGAAATTTTCGATACTTTTCCATTTTAGAATGAAATTCCATATAAAATGCAGTTTCCGTAAAATATATGACGGGAAATATTTTTTTAGTGCGCGCCCTCCTCCATATTTATTTTTTCGAAATTCGAACAAAATATATTTAAATCTATCGAAACTTCTATTTATTATGAAACATAAGAGTTCAAATAAGTAAAAAATATATTTTTTTAATTTAAATACACATATTGAACAAAAATTTACCTTGAAGTTGCAATTTAAAAAATGATATAAATTTAATAATATGTTTTGTTTTAATAGAGTTTTTTCGAATTATTTTTACTACAATCAGTTGAATTGCTAAGAAAAAGAAACTTCGTAAACATTACTTAATTTTTAAAAGATTAAAACGATTAAAATTCCACTATTTCAAAATGTTCCGTTACAACATAAATTCTTAATTAATTGTGTTAAAATTTTTTTTTAAATGTTAAGTGTTTACATAAACATGGCTCTTGTCAGCTATTTTATCGCAAGATTAAAACCGATTTGAAAATATTATTGCATAAATATTAAGCATTTTGTAGGCCTCCCTCATATTTTGTTCGTCTCTTTTTACCGAACAAAATATGGAAGCCCGTAGGTAACCAAATGAACATTCAGTAAAACCCGTGTTTCATATTTAATATACAAATGTTTATAATATTATTAATCATTAAACTTTAACTCTTAAAACCTAACAAAATTATGACAAAGATTAATTATTAATTGCAGTTTGAAGAAAATAAACAAATGTTTTAAAAAATTATTAAGTCGCTTCTGCTTTTCCATAGTTCGTATAGTAAACACAAGTCTGACGTCATTTTTTTTTTTTTTTTTTTACACAGAGATCACCACTTATCAAGGCCCGGAAGCCACTCAGGGATAAGGGCTATTGCAAGTACATTACGTTAGTGAGGAGATTTGATGAAGTGTTTACTTAAGGGGGTGGTTCATTAGGAATTTGTTAACATTAGACTTGAAGACATCCAAGTTGTAGTCCGGAGGGAAGCAGGCAGACGGAACAGAGTTCCACAGGCGTGCAGTTCTAAGAAAGAAGCTTTGTTCATGAAATCCGCGTTTTGATTTAGGCACAGATATAGAGTGGGGGAAATTTTTCACAGTGGATTCAGCTAGACGGGTGTTTTTCGTGAAAGATTGGCGAGGGGGGACCAGGGATTGGAGTTCAGACGAGCACCTGCCATGAAAATAACGATAAAACAAGGATAGGCTTGCAACGTCTCTTCTGTGGGAGAGGGGTTGCAGGGTAGAGAAAAGGGCATTCCCCACTAAGCCACGAAGTCTATTTTGTACTCTGTCAAGGCATGATAGGCTGTTTTTGGCAGCTCCTGCCCAGATATGGCAACAGTATTCCATCCTTGGCCGTACTTGGCTTTTATATAGATAGAGAATTGCATCAGTAGTGAGATATCTTCTGGAGCGGTAGAAGGATCCCACCATCTTTCCAGCGACCTTGGCAACAGACTTGATGTACGTGTTCCATTTCAGATCAGGAGTAAAGGTCAAACCCAGAAGCTTGTCAAAACACGGGGCCTCACCCAGACGAGAGCCATCCATCACAATTGATGCCAGCTGGGGATCAGAGCGTTGATGATGTAAGGATAGGAGTTTGGTTTTGGATGCATTAAAGGTAACTAGCCACATCTTCCCCCACTGAACCACGTGCTCGAGATCAGAGGAGAGAGAATCAGAGAGAACTTTGTCATTTACAGCCTTTGATGTGTTGCCATAGATGGTCGTGTCATCAGCATAGATGTCAACGAATGATTTAAGTATGTGTTTAGGGAGGTCATTGATGTAGATCAGGAAGAGAGTTGGGCCCAGGATTGACACCTGAGGGACTCCAGCATTTATATTGCAGGCCTCCGATTTTTGACCATCTACCACTACTCTTATGAGCCTATCGGAGAGAAATGATTTAATGATTGAGAAAACATTTCCAGTTATACCGTAGCTGGAAATCTTGTGAAGTAGACCCTTATGCCATACTTTGTCGAAGGCCTTTGATATGTCAAGAGCAATTGCCCTAGAAAGGAAGCCTTTGTCAAGAGATTCACTAATCCTGTGGGATATAACTGTAAGCACATCTGCGGTAGACCTTGCAGAGCGGAAACCATATTGTGTGTCACTAAGAAGGTTATTCCTGCTGAGGTGGTTGACTATTTCTCTATTTAATATGGATTCCAGCAACTTATTCATAACACAGAGAAGACTTATTGGTCTGTACTGAGAGGGAGATGACTTATCACCTGAATTCTTAAATACAGGGCAAACTGATGAGGTCTTCCAGGGGGTCGGAAAGCACTTCTCCTTAAGGCAGCGCTTAAATAGTTTCGTAAGTATGGGAGCAAGTTCTGGTTGAAGCTTTTTTAACACTATAATTGGGATGCCATCAGGGCCAGTTGCTTTACTGGAATCTAGGTTTTTTATTAGCTTGGCGACCTCATGCACGGATATTTGTATGTTACCTAGCTTGTTCTGTGTTATAGGAGGAAATATGGGAAGTTGATGGCCTTCGTTGCATAGGGTAGAATTAGCTGCAAAGTTCTTTGCAAATAGTTTGGCCTTGTCTGACGCTGATGAGATGACCTCTGGTCCATTGATAATGGTTGGGATAGAACGCACACTTCTGTTCAGGATCCTATTTGTTATTTGCCCAAACTGGTGGGAACCAAGCCGCTGATCAGCTACCTTGGATTTAACAGACTAGGCATATAGCTCTCTTGCATTTTTTATTACTCTTTTACATTGGTTGCTGGCAGTCCTGAAAGCAGCTTTAGTCTCAGTGCATCTATTACGTTGGTAGCTATGAAAAAAGTGATTTCTGTGCGCGATAGCAGCAGCACATTCTGGGTAGAACCATGGCTGGCTGTTAGGTTTTTGTTGGAATTTTTTAGATGGTATGAATTGGTCTATGCCTACAATTAACCATTCGGTCAGATCTGATACTATAGAGGACACTTCCTTTTTAAACATGGAGTGCAGAGGTAAATCAGATATGAATGTACGGAAGCTATCCCAGTCAGCCATAGAGTATTGGTATACAGTACGGTGGAGGGGTACGTCTGGGGGCTTCTTACATTTTGTTTTTATCTTAACTGATACGACGGAGTGGTCGGAGGATCCTAGAGGAGAATGAACGGTACATGAACATAGCTCAGGGGACGTTGAGAGAAAAAGGTCTAAGAGGCTTGCATATTGATTGGGTGTATCGGGCACACGGGTGGGTTCGCGAACAATCTGAGTGAGGTCATAAGCAATGGAAAAATCATGACAAAACCTCCCCTCATCATCTGTCTTATTTGAATGGGTCAGCCATTCCACGTTATGGACGTTGAAGTCACCACAGATGTGGATGTTAGCCGAGGGATGTGAAGACAGTATGTGGTCTATTTTCTCAGATATGCTCTTAAAGATAGTAACTCGGCTGTTGTGGGGCCTATAGAGGGCAAATATAAATGCAGTGGTGTTAGCAAGTGCAACCCTGAAGCACATATAGGGTAAATTAGGATCTTCTCTAGAGATATCCCTGCCACATGGGAAGCCATCCTTAATGTAGGCACATATTCCATGCCCATGGCGATCTTGGGAGTCAGATTTAGCTGTTAAATTGGAGTATCCATTAATTATGAACTCATCTAGGGAAGTGGTCGGCCCTATTCCAGTTTCACTTAGAAAGAATATGTCCGGTTTCGTCTCCTGTAATTGGGTTTCAACCTCTGGAAGGTTGGAACGTAGACCCCTGATATTGGAGAAGGAGACCTGGTAGTAGGGGTCTACGCTGGAAGATGGGGTTCTAGGTTTAATCGAGTTTTTATTCTGGAGATATTTCATGTTGAGGTTTGGGGATTTATGGAATAGGTCGGCATACTTGGTTAGAGCAGTACAGAGAAGGAAAGTAAGAGAGAAAAAGACAGGAAAAATTTTTTTTTTATTTGTAGCACACGAAAAGGTAAAGCCGTAACAATTACCCACTAGTATGGCATCGAGAGGCCCCACCAGAGACTACTGCATGGTCCAGATCCACTCACCAAATGGCAATACAGCAGTCCCAGTACTTTGCGCCTGCTGATAAGACAGCCTCCTTAGTGGTTAATCCAAGGTTCGGGTCCCTGACTATCAGGCGGATAACGTCAGCCCAGACAAAACGTTTACCTCCAGCACCCTTACTAGTGACATGGCAACAAGGACAGACAGAGACAGAAAAATATCCGACATCTCAGACTACTGGTCACCAAGTAGTACCGACCTTTAAGCAGCTTTTTCTTCACCCTTTGTCATAAAAATCACTCATTGAATGAGGACTGAATGACAAAATAGGAGAAGCGAGAGTTACAGGAGCTGCCGATAACACATCCACTGTATTATCTACTCTCCATTAAAAAAAAAAAAGGGGGGGGGAGGAAAGGGAATGGGTACAAGTGACTTATTTATATCTAAGTAGTAAGTCCGGTGCGAAGTTAATAATTCATGACACTTTTGGTGATAATCTCCCCTCCCATATTAATGGGTGGAAGTTTGTCGTTATCTATCTAGTTTGAATCATTAAAGTTTCATCTTATAATTAATTAAAATCCAATAATTAACTATTATCAATTTGTAAAGTCTGTTAAATATAAATTTACATTAGAGTTTAAATAATTATTCAAGGTTTTAATTTAGGAGGTTCGTTTTCATGAGTGACTGTTTCTTTGCACTGTATTATATTTCGAATGTACTTGAACATAAGGCTAACTATATAAGATAGTATGATTCGCAAGCAAGAAGAAAGTATTTTCAATACGGGCAAGCTTGCAGTAATAGTTTATATTAAGTATACTACTTTAAAGTCCTTAGTTTATCTACTCTAGAGAATAATTTCCGGCATTTTTTTTTTTTTTTTTTATCGTTAGTTACCGGCATTGTTTGTTTTCAACGTTCAGCTTTGTAGCAGGAGGGGGGGACAGATAAGACGGAATACAGACAAAAAGACAGGAGAAATACAGACAAAATACATAAAACACGAAAAGCATATTTAAAAACAATATAACAGAACATTTTGGATTAGTTTAGAAAAAAAAAAAAAAAAAAAGTAAAAATACTAAACGTTTTTGACCTAGAGATTTCGCCTGCTGTCTTTATCAACTGTTAGCTAGCATATGCCTTTCTAGAGTGACAGAAGAGTTCTATTTCCGGATAACTTGGTCGAGTGCCTATCTATAGAATAAAAGTCGTGACGTTTCTATGTGTAAAGAATATCTAATTTACATTTTTTTTTGTTAAAGAAAAAAAAAAAAAAAAAAAAAATAAATTCTAGCTTTTTTTTTTATAAAGTCCTAAGTTTATCTACTCTAGAGAATAATTTCCGGCATTTTTTTTTTTTTTTAATCGTTAGTTGCCGGCATTGTTTGTTTTCAACGTTCAGCTTTGTAGCAGGAGGGGGGGCGGATAAGACGGAATACAGACAAAAAGACAGGAGAAATACAGACAAAATACATCAAACACGAAAAGCATATTTAAAAACAATATAACAGAACATTTAGGATTAGTTTAGAAAAAAAAAAAAAAGTAAAAATACTTAACGTTTTTGACCTAGAGATTTCGCCTGCTGTCTTTATCAACTGTTAGCTAGCATACAGTTGATAAAGACAGCAGACGAAATCTCTAGGTCAAAAACGCTCATACATTAATTCCACGCTCATACATTAATTCCATAGCTAATATAACATTCTGACCTAACGGGTCACGGGTAGTCTAGTATATATATATATATATATATATATATATATATATATATATATATATATATTAATAAAACATGTTAAAAAACCACTTTGAAAAAGAGTTAAAAACATATTTCATTTGAAAAGAAACACTAAATGAGTGGATAGTCCTTAATCCGCAGAGTTTCAAAGAAATACGTTCCTTCTCATAAGAGGATAGGATTGCGGAAAATGTGGGATCAGATTTTGCTTGAAAAAGTATTTGATGAAACTACAAGTAAGTCAAAGATCTTACTTGATAACAAAAAATGAAGCAGAGGGAATAAGATGAAGAAAAAAGTGATTTTACGTGAATGGTTAGTCTGGTGAAAGGTAAAGTATCCAATGACAGTAAAATCCAAAAATGCAGAATCCAAGAAAGTTGGTTAAATTTCCATTCGAACAAGTAAAATCCAAGGGAATAACGTAATTGGAAGATGGTCCAAAATAATCCAAAAGGCAGAAAGTCGTGGAAAAATTCACAAATAGGTACAAGGAAAAGGGAATGAATTCCAATAATATTATTAAATATTATTAATATTAATTATTTAATATTTATAATATACTTTAGTTTTACCATCTTGAATCATTTTGATAAACTTAACTGTAATTTTTATTTCATTATTTATATATATATATATATATATATACATATATATATATATATATATATATATATATATATATGCATGTCCTTTAGATTACTGTCTTATAAGTAAAATAAAAAATAATAAATAAATATTTGTTTACGTCCAAAAATATGGGCAACTTTCCAAGGAAAAAGATATTTAAGGTTATCTATCTTAAAATGTCTTCAGTAGGTTTGTCGTGATTTTACGACAGTAATTAAGGTGACTACTGGAAGACATCTCTTAGTATTGGACTCGAAAGGGTCCTAGAAGCTGGTAAAAGATGACATTCATTCCATATAAAATTGTATGAGTATCTTGTGAAGGAGACGGGGAGTCTCGTCGTGGGCGACGAAGCGTTTCACTGAAGAACCACGGCAACACACAGCGAACCAACAACCAATGACAGCCACGGCGCAAAGGTAACTAACAAAGCTCAGCTGACTGCACGAATAGAAACGGAACCCAACGGTCACTGTACTGATCACCACGAACGTCAGAACCCGACTGCCTCGCACCTCCAATGGACCGATTTTTATTCCTCAAGATGGCCTAGCTAATTTGCGATCCTGCGAGATTCCGTCTCTAATAAAAGCAGGCAGGCGCCATCTTGAAACTCTTTCGTCCGCTGCCCCGACCACAGGATCGGCCACCACCCCACACGCCAGGCACACACGGACCCTCTTGCGCCGAGGGCTACGGTTAGTCTCACACTCCCCCCTGGTCTCCAGATCACATACGTGACACGGCGGACGTGGCCGTTTGATTCGAGCACTCCTGCGGAGGGGTATTGCCGGGACTTCCTCATCGGAGCTCTCAGAAGTGTCATCGGAAGCATCAGCATCAGCATTAGAGCTCGCAGTTGAGTCATCAGGTTCGTGGGGCACAGGTTGGATCCATTGCTCATCGTCGGATGACTTGCTCCTTCCACTGCTCGCAGTTGAGTCACCAGGTTCGTGGGGCACGGGTTGGATCCATCGCTCATCGTCGGATGACTCGCTACTTCCACTGCTCGCCGATTGGTCAGTGCTTAGAGCGGGCCGGACATCCCTTACGTGGCGCGGAGTATCATCGACTAGTATGGCCTGTTCACTGATGACGCCGGTGACCCGCCCCCTCCAAAAGCTGCTGGTGCACCGGCCGCCGGGTGGCTTCACCCAGATGGTGTCTCCCACTTGGTACTTCCCTTGGGGTTCTCGTTGGTCGGGTAGACATACTTCAACGACCTTGACGCGCACGTGGTAGTGATGAATCGCATCAGCGGGCGCACTGCCGCCAGTCACGGCGTCCTTAGGCGTTGTGTTGTATCTGTAAACCGCCTCCGCGATCGTACACTTCTTCCTGGCCGCGATCCTCTTCACGGTTCGGTGGCACCGCTCCGCTATGCCATTGCCGCTCGGCACATATGCGCATCGGTGTCGAAGGCGGTTCCCCCAGTTGTCCATAAAATGCCTAAATTCCCTGCTGCAGAACGCCGTGTCGTTATCCGTGAGGATCTCCTTAGGCGGCCCCCTTTCGTAGAATATGGATTTCAATTCGTGGATGACACTGGTGGAATCCTGCCTTGCTAATTGGTGCCAAATCGCGAACCTCGTTGGCCCGCAGTCTATCAGCGTGAGGAAGTGTTGGCTGCCGTAGTGGGTTATATCCATACCCAACCGACTCCAAGTCGCGTCCACTCCCAGCTGTCCTTTCTGCCATCTGGCTGGGGCGGGGTCGATGGACTGGAACGTTTGGCACTCCCTGACCACTGCTCTTACTGCGCTTTTTGGTATTGATGGTCTAGCCAACTTCACAAAGTAGTAGGTCCGTTGTACTCCGGGGTGCCCACTGTCGTGATGTATCTTCCTGATTTCGTCCTCCTCGACGGAGGCAGCACACAGAGGCAATGGCTTAGCTTCTTTCTTCATAGCCTCATACCATCTCCGTGGTACCCGAGTGAGCTTGTCGGCGAGGTTGTAGTCCGAGGTGACGAGCACTACGTCTACGGACAGGTTGTACTCCGTCACCAGTTTTTTCACAGTCTCCAGCCTCCGTCTTATCAGCATTTCGCTGGCTGCCTTGGTGCGTGCCCTGGCCTTGCTCGTGAGTGTGTCCGACACCCAGTGGTGCACGCAAAGTGAGTCGGTGTGCACACGCAGTTTCTTCACTTCCCATTGAAGTGCCAGGTTAATGCCCTTTATTACAGCGTCGAGTTCTGCCAGGTTGATATGGGCAGCATCATTCACCGGTCGCAGCCAGCAGGCATCCTCAACTACGGCCCCATCTTTCTCCAAAACTACACCGATCGCTAGAGAACTTGCGTCCACCCACACGCTCAGTTCGTCTCCCTGCACGCACCAGTCCCCTGTGGCGGGGTCATTCTTTTTCACACTAGCGACGGTCTCCTTTAACATTCGGACCAATAGTTCGTCGGTTATCTCATCGTCCCAGCCTTTGGTGACTGCATTTGCCCTCCTTTTTATGACGCCTGTCGCCGCACGAACCCATCCGCATACTGGAAGGTGCCCCACAAGTTTCCCGCACAGGGAGAACACAGCACGTCTTGTGTAAACGTCGGGTACGTCGGGAACTGCGGTTCCACGCCTCCACTTCAGGATCCCTCGCTCCTCTTGAACGCTCAAGCCCAATACGCGGGCGCCATCCTCAAGCCGCTCAGAGTCCTTGCAGTTTAGACCAAACTCGGCAAGTTTGGATCTTACGCGCGAAGATGACACGATATCTTCGTTCACGTATATATCGTCAATATACGCCGATGTTCCCTTTCTGATCCATTCTTCTTGTGACAACACGGCATTGACGATAGCCTTCATTATCTGGGGTGCTACGTTTAGCCCAAATCCGAGTTGCGTAAGACAGTATCTCTTCCCGGAAAACATCACTGTCTGGAAAGGCCACATCGCCTCGCCGATCCGGACCTGCAAGTATGCTTTTCTCAAGTCCAGTAGGGACACATTGGACCCCTGCCGGCGCAACTCTCGCAGCTTGCTGGCACAGACGTCGGCGTCCGCTGTGAACGCATCAACATGCGCATTCAACTCGCGGTAGTCCATTACCGGCCTCACCTTTGACTTGTTAGGTTGGGCAACTGCCATCAGCGGTATCAGGCCCTTGGGGGGTCCAAGTTTGTCGTAGGGGTATGGAATCAGCCAACCGTTCTTAATCCATTCACGGAGCTCGCTTTCGTATGCAGGCCTTATCTGGTCGGGAATACGGTACTCTGCCACTTTGTTTTGTAGTTTGGCCGGTTCCTTGTCTTCTGACCACCTCCAAGTGGCGGTCCACGCCTTCTGTTGGTCGTCGAATTCTGCACTGAAGTCCGGCTGGTCGACTCTTAGTGCTGCGCACACCGGGGGCCTATCCTGAAACTCTACAACGCCAGTGCGCGTTATGCGCACGTCGCCCAGGGCTTTGATGGCATCGTAGCCTAGCAACAGGTCGAAACTCAGCGGCTTTTCGCGTGTCACCAGCACTTCGACGTTGGCCGAGTTCCCAGTTCTTGTGCGAATATGTACCACACCCACGCCGCAACACATTCGTATTTTTCCAGTAATGGTAGTTATCCTGACGTTCTTCTTTTTCCATGCCCGACAGAAGTCCGCACACACTATGGTGCGAGAGCAACCGGAATCAAGGAGGGCTGAACATAACGTGTCACTAACTCGGACCTGAATGACAGGGAGCGCCTTATTTATTTTCTGTTCGGGGAAGAGGTCGGCACTGGCACCTTGTCCCCGTCCCCGTTTCCCGCACAGTCTCGGGCCATGTGCCCAGTCTTGTTACAGCGGTAGCAGCGAACAGCCGTCGACCGCCTTCTACAATTTCTTGCCATGTGGCCCCGCCCGTTGCATCTATAGCAGATGACATCACCTTGCGGGCTGGGTCCCTGAGACGGTCCTTCGCCACTTGGTGGGGCTTGTGCGACGGCGACTACCGGTTCCTGCACCGTCAAGTCATCCTTCATTATTGTCCTGGCTCTGTCCACTAGGTCATTCAGCGGTAGTGAGGATATGGTAGATGTTGCTCGCAGGAGCTGCTTTGCTCCAGCGGGGAGTCCTGACAGGAATTTGTAGGCTAGGGCCCTCTCGGGAAGACCGCCGAACAACACCGTCAGCTTCTTAAGTTCGGCGAGATACACGTCCACAGTTTCGCCCAAGCGTATAGACCTCGTCTCAAACTGCTCCCATGCAGTGGCGGGGTCAGTGGCGAACGCCCTGTACAACGCCGCCTTGATACTCGAGTAGTCACACTTCTCCTCAGCGCTGAGTTGCTGATATATAGCGAAGGCCCCGCCGGTCAGCTGCAGAGGAATCACGCGCTCGACATTTTTCACGCCGGACAACTGACAATGTAACTCGACCTTCTCAACCCAGCTGAGTACCGGGTCGGATCCGTCAAATTCCGGTATCAACTTTAGATCGAACCTATCCGCCATTGAAGAAAAGAAAACCAAGTTCGGAGTGGGGGGGGGCCGAAATAGCTTGTATGAGTATCTTGTGAAGGAGACGGGGAGTCTCGTCGTGGGCGACGAAGCGGTTCACTGAAGAACCACGGCAACACACAGCGAACCAACAACCAATGACAGCCACGGCGCAAAGGTAACTAACAAAGCTCAGGTGACTGCACGAATAGAAACAGAACCCAACGGTCACTGTACTGATCGCCACGAACGTCAGAACCCGACTGCCTCGCACCTCCAATGGACCGATTTTTATTCCTCAAGATGGCCTAGCTAATTTGCGATCCTGCGAGATTCCGTCTCTAATAAAAGCAGGCAGGCGCCATCTTGAAACTCTTTCGTCCGCTGCCCCGACCACAGGATCGGCCACCACCCCACACGCCAGGCACACACGGACCCTCTTGCGCCGAGGGCTACGGTTAGTCTCACAAAAATGTAGATCTTTTTATGTTGATAGGATTAACAATATAGAAGTCAGGATTATAGGCGCATGCAGTAATCGAACAATACGTTAGATTGTTTTGAAATTTATTTTATTGTAGAAATTGTTGAAGACTTAATTGATATCATTAATAAAACACTCAATGTTAACATAAGACTCTCAATCAATAATCGAACAAATGACGGCTAGTTATAACACTTTTGTTTTAATTTTCTTTTCACTTTGTTTTTGCTAGGGATGGAGCATTCTACTGGATGCCAAACATTCTCCCAGTAGTTTAGTTACCCTAAGCGAGATATCTTTTTAAGATTTTTTTTTTGTTATATATTCTATGGAAACCTTATATAACACAGAATGAACGACAAAATGCACTGATAAATCAACGAGTTTGTGTTTAAACTATATAATCACGTTGACACATCGGTTCTCGCTGGATCACCGAAGTTAAGCAACGTTGAACCTGGTCAGTACTAAATGAGTGACCATTTGGGACTTTCAAGTGGTGTATGTGTTCTCCGCTTATCTCAGCATTGTTTCCAGTCGTCCTGATCTTCTCCTTGCCACTGGACTCAAACAATGCTGATTCAGGAAAGGTGTGGTTGAGGATTGCGCAACCCTTGCCTCACAATTACACGCGCTACTGCCCTTAAGGAGTATCCTTTGTCATTCAAGATTGAACGGAAGTATGGGATGGTTTTAAACTATAAGACGTTATTAACCGTATTATCGTTTAAAAATCAACTGGACACCGTTTACTGCCGACTTTGAGTCAGGCGTTCTTCTAGTTTTCCGTGGCAAATTTTCTTTTTCTTTTTTTTCTAGAATAACAGGATGCATAAAACAGTTAAGTTGGTGGACCGAACAAAAACCACTTGAGGGCCAGATGTGGGCTTCAGGCTAAGAGTTGCCAACCTTTGTTTTAGACCTTTCCTCTAATCTCATAACTCTGTTTTATTGAACGTGACAATTTGGTAGAAGAATTTTCTTCTTCTTCTTTCGCTTGCTGTAATATTTTGAATCGTTAAATCCAAGACGTTTCAATTGATTTCCAATATCTAATTTCAATATCATTAATTAAATTCTTGTTTATTTTATTATTATTATTTTATTTTGTTATGGTTGCTATTCGATTCCATCCACCCAATTAAGTTTTCAATAATTTATGAAAAAAAAAAAAATCTTCACTATTTCATTAAAGAAAGAATTAAATGAACATTTTTTTTAAAAAAGTAAACTCTGCTTGAAATGTATTCTTGTTTTTTAATTAAACCTTATCAGAAAAAAAAAATTGATTGGACTAATTTGAAGCGTAAGATTATTTAAGCTCGAGTTGAGCCAAACCAGTTATTGATTCTTGTTTTATTCATTAAGTTGATTGAAACGCTGGTGATCCATTTATCACCCTCAGACGTCATTTGATCTCGATCAGCAGTTTTTTTTAATGGTCTTTGCGCCTTCTTTTTTAGCCCATGACCAACCAGGTATTTTCAGCTAAGAATATTAATTAGGGCGTCCTTTTTCTTTGCTGCAGTCAAGGCAATTGATTAATTGGTTTCTAGTAGATTTTCCCACAGTGTCAGGTTTGGGATCATGGTATTTACTTTTTTATATACTAATGGTTCACCCATTTACCAAGGCCAAAAGCAGATCACGGATAAATGTTAGTGTGATCCAGTAAGGGAAACTCTGCGTTGGGACAACCTTCACTAACCGAAGACAGACAAGATAAAGGGGGCAGATTTGCCGTTTAGTTGTACAAATATTCTCGAAGCATGTAACCAATGAAAGGGACTCATTCAGTGAACACCGGTGTATCGTTCAATGTAAACAGAAGTTTGTTTGTATTCACGTGATTATTAAAAATGCAATCATGTGATTAAAATTTGATTAAACTTTACCACGTTGTTTAACAAACAAAAAAATAATGAAAGACGAAGTTTTAAAATGATTAAATGTGTTTTATTTTATAATCAAAAATTAAAAACATTGGACAATAAAAATAAAATCTTGGTTTAATTTTACAGTATATAAACTTCTTTACATTAAAGCAATATACCGGTGTTGACCGAACAAGCCCCTTTTCTTGATTACATGGTTCGAGGATATTTTTACAATTAAGCGGCAAATCTGCCATAAAGGGTAGTATTAGAACAAATACTACACTTTGACTCCTAACCGAAAGACGAAGGAAGCAATTTTGTGTTGATTTTATTGTTACTTCTGAAATCGTTTTTTTTTTATTATATAATGAAACAAGTTTCCCAAGCATTATCTCTTCCATCATAACTAGCTTATTGCCTGAGGCGCCCTCCCTTGTGTGAAGAAATGCAGAGAGGATATTATTTGTGGGGTTCATTAATAATCTATATTCCTTCAAAGTCACCAAATCTAAGCGTGGCTTTAAAACTCGGCGCTTATTTTTGTTCTCTTTGTTATATTAATGAGTCGCCACTGACCAAGGCCAAAAGCTACTCAAGGATAAGGATTAGTGAGATTGTGGACTCCATGATACACGATACTATGAAAGGATTGGAAATGATAAGTGGTATGGACAGCTCGACTGGTATTTGTTGAAAATTGCCGTTGTAGTGAGCTGTGAAATTCTGGATTCAGGTAAAAGAAGATTATTTCAGCCTAGAAAGATTTCTCCTTTACAGACATAAAAGCCGAAGATTAATATCAAAAAAGAAAAGGAACCAATTTTGTGATGATTTTGTTATTTCTGAAATCTCGTTTTTTTTTCATTATATAAAGGAACAATTTCTCCGCACATGATGTCGCCCTTCATAACTAATTCATTGCAAGTGACCTGAGGCGCCCTCTCTTATGTGAAGAAATACAGAGAGGATCAAGGATATTACTTGTCACTGGTCCTGAACGACTAAGTGGCGTTCATTAATAATCCATATAAGCTCAACCTTGTGTAGTCTTAACCCTAACTCGTCATCACAGGTAAATACAATTTTCTGAAATCGTACATTACAATTCGTAAATTTGAATCCTGATTCAGCCAGATATTTTTTTTTTAATACTAATGGTTCATTACTTATCAAGGCGTAAAGCCACTCAAAGATAACGGTTAGGAAGATTTTCAATTAAATGATGGAATAATACTATGGAAAGATTGTGAACTATGATTAATTCACAGAAATAAATGACAGATATTTGTTAACGTTGGACTTGAAAACGATCATTTTGTAGTTTATAAGCAAACATTCCAATAGTAACGTGTTCCACTGATGGGAAGTTTTTGGCAAGAAACAAACTTTGTTCATGGAAGCTCCATTTGATTTTAGGTACAAAGAGGACAACCTTGATATTGGGATTACTATGATAATTTCTACTATTATATAAAATGAACTGTGTGTGTGTGTGTGTGTCTGTTCGTTCCCTATGAACTCAAAAAAGGCTGCGTCGATTTTTACGGATTTTCACAGGAAGGTACTTTATGTGCCTGGCAGTGTTCTTAGATAGGTTTTGTATCGGAATGTCTTTGATAAGTATCAATAATTGAAATAATCTGATGAAAAAAGAAACGGGTGATTTTGACAAACAACCTAACATCACAAATGAATTCGAAAAGTTTTATTACCACACAAGCCGAAAAGGCTCAACATATAAAATCTACAGGTTCTTTGATATGACGGGGGTGCGTTCGAAATGAATGTTTCTGTTTAAAGAACAATTCCACCATGATATTTTTTTTTATTTTAAACTTGCATTCAAGCCATTATCACTGCACAAGAAGTAAGGCCATGCATATAAAATCAACAGTAGTTTTTTTGATATGACAGAGGTGCGTTTAAAATGAATGTTTCTGTTTAAAGCACAATTGCACCATGATATTTTTTTTATTTTTAACTTGCATTTAAGCCATTATCACTGCACAAGAAATAAGGCCATGCATATAAAATCAACAGTAGGTTTTTTTTGATATGACAGAGGTGCGTTTAAAATGAATGTTTCTGTTTAAAGCACAATTGCACCATGATAATTGACTTCTGCATTTTAAACTTTGATTCAAGCTATCATTGTTATTATGGTGTGAGAAAGGAACTCGTAGCAACTTCGATGTGCAGCAGTTCTTTAATGAAGAAAGAAGTCAGTGAAACTTTGTGTACAAAGAGAAACAGGGTAAAAAAGAACATTCTCTTTTTTTTTTTTTTTTTACAAGTAAGTCACCACTTATCAAGGCCCGGAGGCCACTCGGGGATAAGGGTTATTGCGTGTACAGTAATCAATGGGATAATATCGTAATAATCGCTAGTAATGGAGATCTGATAAAGTATCTTACTTAAGGGGGCGGTTCAACAGGAACTTGTTTATGTTGGACTTGAAGACATTCAAATTGTAGTCAGGTGGGAAACAGGTAAACGGAAGGTGCTGGACCAAAGGAGTAAATTAAAGATGGTTTCTTATAATGTGATTTTATTATTTCTATATATAATTGTCTTCCGTTTTCCTGCTTTCCGGCTGACTACAATATGGTTGTGTTCAAGTCTAACGTAAATAAGTTCTTGATGAGCCGTTCCATATAAGTTATCAAATTTACCGAATTTTCATTACTAATGATTACTATATTGTCCAATTTCTACTGTACACTCTTTAACCCTTATCCTTTAGTGGCCTCTTGGCCTTGATAATGTGGGGATGCTTGTGTAAAAAAAAAACACTATGTAGCAGTGTAGCACAATATTGCTTTCTAAATATTTATTAGTATTTATTAATTTATCTAATTTGGATCAGTTCAATATTTAAAACACAGTAGACACTATTTTCATAGAAATGATAATAAACTCCTATTTGCTGTGTGTGTTTGGTTTTTCTGTCCAAAAAACTAATTTTTACGCTATCCCGAATAATATCAACTTTATCAAAAATTATTTATCAATTAACTATATTTCTCATTCCACAAATCCTGCTAGTTGGCTGTTATTCTCCCAACGTTTTGGTTGATGTATGTTCTGAGGTACTTCCTTGTTGAATTGAGAAGGTACTGATCAAGAACCTGACCTGAGGTCACATCTGCATCTTCCGACTGTTTACAGTATGTTGCAGGAAAAAGCCAATACCGACACTGCCAGAAACACGCAGAAAAGAAAAATTAATACAAGATAAGACTTACCAAAAGTTTAATCATATGAAAGAAATATTTTTTGTCTTTTGTTTTTTGTTTTTGTTTTTTTTTTTTCAAAAAAAGTATATTAATTCTTTTTCATTAAATATTTCAAAAAAATATTTTTTTAGAGGAAAACATGCAAACGACTATGAATTAAATTATTTGCTTTCTCATGGAAATATGTTGTTTTCTTTTTCTAGAAAAGTTTCTTTTTTTTCTAGAAAAGTTTCTTTTTTTTTCTAGAAAAGTTTTATTTTTATTATAACAAAAACATTTTTTTTTGTAGAAGTGTGTCAGAAAACTTTTATTTTCCTATTAATGAAAACAGTATTGTCTTCAATTAATAGCTGATTTACCTGCAGCTTGCTGTAAACTACTGGGAGATGCCAATGCGACCTAAGGTCAGGTTCTGGATCAATACCATACAGAATTTTCAATCGTTAGTCTGGGCAATACTAAGAAAATAATTAAAAAACTAGCGGAACCTGTGGAAATTCCACAGAGGACTCATTCATATGTAATATATTGATGTTGGCATTCTGTAGATGTTCAGAGTAAATGGAGACGCTCTGATATTATTGTAGCTTTTTTGTTTAAACTACAAAAGTATTTATCTAAGCTAACACTAACGCCCGGCAAAGCCCGGTTGTAAAGTACGCTTAAATATGATATTTTAATTCTTGCAGATTTCGTACATATTATTATTAGAGTTAATGTTCTATCGATTTTTATATATTATAAAGTTGCAATTTCAAAAATAAAACAAAAATATATCCATATAACTCGGGTGCTTTAGCTTGAATCGGAAGCGAAATAAAAACTTATGAAATAAACTTGAGTTCCTTCAGTCATAATCGAAACCAAAACCAAAACTTATGAAGAATTCTTGATAAATTATATATAAAAAATATATGACTTAAGTGCCATCAGCTATAATCGAAACCGAAACCAAAACTTATGAAGAATTTTTGGTAAAATTATTTATGACAAAAAATGGAAGTACATGACACTTAAACGCCCCGGATGTAAGCATGACCCAAAAAATAACACACACGCTATCGTATTAATATATAGATTCTTAAGATTTTTACATGGTCATGGTTGATGGAATATGTTGTGGCCTTGTAGGCTATTAATCATCAAAATTAATCCAATTAACAAAAACGTGTTTTAACAAACGTATTAACTTGCAGAAGTATACGTCATGATGCTGGAGTCATGACTACCACTACTCGTAATATTTACTTCCTTCCCACAAGAAGAAGATGTGACACAAGATTGGAAGGTGGGAAGAGTCAAGCCATTGCCCTAAAAGGATGAGCATTTAAGCCTTTTAATAATTGCCTGAGCAGCTCCACTGGCATTTAGGTCGCCTCAAGCAATAAGCAGTGAATTTATCTAACTTGAAAGATGAGAAGCAAGGATTAGGGACTAGAATTAATTCTTCAGCTCGACAGATAAAAATTCACTAGAAAGGCCCAGTTTCTTCTAGATTGATTGGCGAGATTGGAACACCAAATGACACGCATCTGTGATTGCAACAAAATGGCAAATGATTCAACGAATCGGTATCATTACAGTTAGGCAGAACTGTATTCATTGTGTGAGTAAATCCATTAATGTCTGAAAAGAGTAGAACAGCTTACCTCATAACAGAATAAAAACAAGCGACCCCTGTAGATTAAGTGAAGAGGTTTTTGAAATTCTATTCCGATTTAAGGGTTCAATCCTTAGTATGGGTAGTACTAAGAAAACAAGAGTTAGATAATAATTCTACATGGTCATGGCCGATGAAATGAAAACACGATGTAGAGTAAATAAAGTATTCCATTCCAAATTCTATATAGATTCTCTAAAACATATTAAGGACCCTACGTCAGTAGCGATTAAGTTAGCTAATGTGAATTTGACAAGGGGCACATTGAATGCATGATGCCCCAGATCTGTAAAATACGATCGTTGCTAGCGTTAAATGAAAGATGGGTGACCGTGTAGGGGCAACAGATGAAGTAGTACGTAAAGCAAAATCGAATAATGATGAATGACGCCATGTTTTCGAACTGAGAGAAACAAAGATTTTCAAACCTCGATGGAAGCCGTACGAATGTAACACTATCCATAATATGTAACACTGTACACCCTTTTTGTAACGCTGTCGTTACATTTTAGGGGATTTCACACGTTGTTGCCTCCGTCGCAAAGAAAGAAGAACCTTCAATTACTTTCTTTTTTTATTTGGTATTTCCAACAACGATTTTTTTTTCTCTAAATATTTAAACAGTTCATTTCTCATTCTCTGGCCGCGTGTGACTTTTCATCTCTTCTGTTAATGTCACTCACACGTCTCAAACACATGCTTTTCTAAACACCGGCCCCATCTTGAACACGTGCTTCTCTTGTTATGTCTCGAACACCTCTTCTCCGAACACACGTCCTTTTGTCTCTGCTGTGACGTCACTTTGCACAATCGGCTTGGTCATTTGCATAACTATGCGGCTGCTAATGCTCCCAGCGTCAGCGGCTCTGTCACAAATGTATACAACTTGATAATCCAAGTGGAATGTTACGTCAATGTTTTCTATTTGCATGCATCACTCGTTTCAGTAAGTAAAGTTGTAAGCAATTAGCTAAGAGAACATTAGTCTCTTTCTCCTAAGTAACCTTGAAGAAAACACAGCGAACTTCTCCTTGTGTTACTTTCTTCACGAAAAGTGATTTATTCGTCTTAATTAAGCAGGCGAGATGAGCGACAGCCACTCTTGAAACGGTGATGATGAAAAGGAGTGGCGGCGTCAGACAAGTACATATAAACCTCGTATGTACGTTTATTTGTTATTCAAGGTGTTATGTCTTGACAACATGCATCGAAGCGCTCAAGAATTGTGTCAATGCATTAGTCGGGATTACCTACGGCGAAAATGAGTTCGTCTAAGAGCTCATACTTCAACTATGCTCTAGGGAGAAACATTCATTTCGAACGTGTCTCTGTCATATCAAAGAATCCACTGTAGATATTTTATATGTCGCCACGTCAGTGAGTGACTGCTGGTACTGTGCCTTTTCAATGGAGTTGTTCGGGATCGTGTTGTGTCGTTTTTACTGCGTTGTTCGGGGTCGTATTGTGTCGTTTTTACAACGTTGTTCGGGATCGTGTTGTGTCGTTTCTACCGCGTTGTTCAGGATCGTGTTGTGTCGTTTTTACCGCGTTGTTCAGGATCGTGTTGTGTCGTTTTTACCGCGTTGTTCGGGATCGAGTTGTGTCGTTTTTACCGCGTTGTTCGGGATCGTGTTGTGTCGTTTCTACCGCGTTGTTCATGATTGTATTGGGCCATTTCAGTGAAGTTGTTTGGGATTGTGTCGTGCTATTTCGCCGGCATTGTTTGAGATCGCGCCGGGTCGTTTTGATGGAGTTACTCTGGACGTGTCAATGGAAGGGAAGTGTTTGGTACTTTGTTGGGTCGTATCAACAGATTTTCCGTGTTAGGTCGTGTAGACAGAAGCGTTTAGTTTATGTTTATTGTCCAATTGACTTGACGGTTGTCGTACTGCCGAATATGATAACAATGTTTTTTTCCATCTCTCTTCCCTCGTGAAGCCACACAAAGGAAGTCGGAGGATACATTTGTGAAATGTGAGAATAAACCTAAGATGAGAACAGTACTTCAAATAATACACTTTATAATAAAATAATAAAATTAAAAGACAAAAAAAAAAATCCTGAAATTTTCGATGATTTTTTTTAATTATTAGAAAAAAAAGAAAGGATTTCTTTGATCAATTCATTAATTTGTTGATTTGTTGATATGAAAAAAAAATCCATTTATTCACGTTCTGATAAAAATGGACATCTTTTTTTGTTTTCGTTTTGTTGATCAACGAAACAGAGATAATTAGAATAATTAGATTCTCTTTTCTCCGATTTCCAATTTTCCTTATCGCATGCAGATGAGCTTGGAATTATCTCCTTTCAATGCTCCATTTTCGTCCGCTCCTAGCCTCCAGCATCTTTAGGTGTCTGTCAAAGTTGTGTAACACATCTGATAATTCCTTTAACCTAAATTGTACTTTTCGCCTCGCTATCCTTCAGGCTGATTCATACGTTTCCCTCATTCAGATCAAAGAAAGTGTTTCATCATGATAAAATATGATTCTCACCTGAGGAAAACTGTAGAGCAGAGCTGCCTAAATATGATGAAGTAAACAAGTCACAAAATGGTCGTTCTTCGTTAATGATAATCAATGCAGTAGTAATACTTGTTACTATAATGAAGAAGTTGTGTCTGTATGCTGCAGTCATGAGACGATTCCAATATCTTCCCCGATTCTGTTCTAGATTTCCAATTCCAATACAATTACTATATTTTCAGCCTATGTAAAATCTTCCAATGCTCAGTTCAGGGAGGGAGAGGCTAGTGTAGTATCTATTATCATGAGACCATTCTCCCAAGCTTTACCTCCTCTTTTAGTGGGGGTAATGTGCATCCTTCGATTAGTCAAAAACCTTGAGACAGTTATGCTCTTTATAGATTTCTTCAAAGTGTTCAGCTCTGTACATAGAGGAAAAATAGCCAGCATTTTAAAGGCATATGGCATTCCAAACGAACAAACAAACTCTAGCAATAGTCATATCACCAGATGGTGACACCAAATTCTTTGACATTCACGCAGGGGTTCTTCACGGAGCCACTCTAATTCCTTTTCTTTTCATTGTCTGTCTTGACTGTGCACTTTGCACCTCTGTTGATATACACACCACACTGGGTTTCACCTTAAATGAATCCAGAAGCAGACACAATCTATCAGCACACATAACTGATGCAGATTATGCTGACGAAATTGCTCTGTTCCCAAATAACATTGTTGATGCGCAAACGCTGTTATGTAAGCAAGAAAAGCCCGCAAATGTCATTAGTTTTTATGTTGATACAGATAAGACAAAGTTTATGACTTTTAATGCGGAAAGGAAGATGAAACAACACTGAAAGAAGTCACTGAGTTCAGATACCTGGACAGCAACATAGGTTGCATCGACAGGGATATCAAAATTCGCATCTCAAAAGCGTGGGCTGCATTGGATAAGCTGCTGTCACTATGGACTCCAAGGCTAACTGACAAACTGAAAAGGCAGTTATTCAGAGCCTGTCCTTATTTATGGTGCTACAAACTGGACACTCATCAAAAGATTGGACAGAAAGCTAGACGGCATGTATACTCGTATGCTATGAATAGTGTTAAATATATCTTGCCAAGATTATCCCATGAAGCAGCAACTTTATGGCAACCTACCTGCCATATTTACTATCATTAGGAAGCAATGTCTACGATTCTTTGGTCACTGCCAGAGGAGCAACCAAAAGCTGATTAGAAATGTATAATTGTGGACTCCGCAGCACGGGCACATGAGCATAGGATGATCTAGATCAGTGTACATCCAGCAAATTGCACATTACACCAACTGTGATCCTGAAGATTTGAGGCAGCTGATGGAAGACAGGTTTGGAGAGAGAGAAAGAGTCACATTGGTCTGGGCAAGGAGCACGACCAGATAGATAGTGTACATTACAATCTGATTCTGAGTCATACATGCCACAATCGGGCAAAAGTGGAGACGGACCCTGCACGATTTCAGGGTGAAGCGAGGTACAGACGCGGCATCAGGCCACCACCTGGTTGTGGCAGTAGTGAGAACAAAGCTGAGGGGTTACAAAGACCAGGTGGGAAGACCAGCACACAAGTTCAATGTTCACAACTTGAAAGACCTGGTAGAGAAACAAGAACTACAGGTGTGATACTAGGAGAAAAACAAGGAAGTGAAACGCAGTGCATATAGAGACAAGAGAAGTTATAAAGTCGTCATTTTTTTTTCTTTTAATTTTCATATTTCTGTAAAACCCCATGTAATCACAACTTGAAAACCATCTTAAAAATCTTTAAAAAGACACCTTTTTTTAAGGATAGATTTCAAACTCTTCCAAATTAAGGTTACTAATACTACAATCTAAAAGATTATGGAAACAAAAAGGTACATTCCAAAAATTTTATTTAAAAATTTGCATTTTTATGAAATTAGGCTTTTTACACATGATCAAAATTATAAGACCAAGGGTATAAATTGCTAGATTTATGGTAAATCTAATGTTTTTAGTTCAGTTAGAGATTAGTAATCGCTGTGTAAAGGTGTTACCATGCCTAAAGCAAGAAAACTAACTGAAGTTGAGCGCTCTCGAATTCTAAGATTCCATAAGTAAGGTTTGTCATAGCGAGCGATAGCAGCTAAGGTAAATCGCAGTAAAACTGTTATTTGCAACTTTCTAAGGAACACTGAGAATTACGAAAAAGCAAAATCCTTTGGTAGCCCCCCCCCCCCAAAAAAAAAAGATTTCTCCTGCATTGAGTAGGAGAATCAGACGGGTTGTTATGAATGACAGAGGACTTTCTTCTAATCAAATTAAGGTGGTTACAGATGCTGATTGCAGTCCAATAACCATCAGACGACACTTACAACAAAAAGGCATGGTTAATAAAAAGTGTAAACAAATTCCTCGATTGCTTCCGCATCATAAAGTGGACTGCTTAAGATTTTGTCATGAATACCAAACCTGGGGCGTTGAGAGGTGGAAGAAAGTCCTGTTTTCTGAGAAAAATTCAATTTAGATGGTCCTGATGGCTTCCAGCGATATTGGCATGACAAAAACATGCCCCTTCAAAGTTTTTCCACATATCATAGTGGTGGAGGGTCTGTAATGGTATGGAGTGCCTTTTCTTACAGATTAGTGCAGGGTCATCAGACAGCAGCTGGTTATGTTAGCATGCTACAAAAAGCATCTTTGATGATGAAGGGTCATCGTTTGTGTGGGGATAGATGGCTATTCCAACAGAATAATGCTGCAATCCACACTGCAAGACGGTCCTTGAGCTTTCTACAAGAAAATGGAGGCCATCTCTTGGGACATCCTGCATGCTCACCAGACTTGAACCCAATTGAAAATGTTTGCGGATGGATGACAAGAGAGGTTTATCGAAATAGCAAACAATATTAAACAAAAAATTAACTTTGTGAAGCCATCTTCAGAAACTGGAGCAGGATCCCCCATACCTTAATGGAAACCCTTATTACCTGGCCAGCATCCAAAATGATGAGCAACAATGAATTCATGACTCTACCCAAGTTTCAACATTACTGATCATTACATTGTTGTCTTACCGTCTAACATCTGGTATATATGTAGAATATAAACTATGTTATCATCGCAAGGTGAACACTCATTAACACTTATCCTTGATTAGCCTCTGGGCCTTAATAAGCGATGACCCAAAGTAAAAAAAATCTTTTAAATGAAAGGGAAAAATTATTTGTGTCTCTGATCAACTAAAAATCAGTCAAAGAAAAAACTTTCTTTTCTTTTTCAAAATGGATTCTTTGAGCGCATCTGAAAAAAAAAAAAAACAACGTCTTTTATTCAAATGACATTTCCTTTTCTCTCGTGGAATAAGATTGTGAGCTTCAAGTTCAGAACCAAAAGAATGTATTCTCCTGGCCACACGGAGAATCAGGGTGGGAGGTAAGGGTGGATTCTAACCATGTGAAATCATTTGAAAAATTGTTAAAAACAATATGTAACGACATGCACTCATAAAAAGACGCCTGAGAAAAAAAAACCTCTTTTTTATAAAAAAAAAAAAAAAATTCATTAATGTTTTTTTTTTCACAAAGTTATTTTTCCTTGTAGGAACTGTTTTATTTATTTTTGTTTTCTTAAGAGATAAAAAAAATTGCACGTTTTCTTCGTGGTAATTTTTCTTGAATAAAATTTAAAAAATAGCCTTTTTTCAGATTTTCTTTTTAGATAACATATTTTTCAGTCATGCTGTTGTCTTCTAAGATGTCTGACAGCTAGATCCATAAAAAAATATTCGTGATTTTTTCATTAAATAACTTGAACAAAGTTGGCTGCTACAATGAAAATCATATTTTTCAGTATTATTTTATGCATATTATTTATCCATAAATTACATATAGACATAATTTGCAATGGATAATATATGATTGCTTGGAGATGATCTTAAGATCATTTTAAGTTCTGGTATATATGCAAAATATGAATCGCATTATCATCAGCATATTATGGCCAAGTTATGTAAAATGCTGGAAGATGCCAAAATTTTCATGGCAAGTGCTCGACTGAACTCCAGTCTATAGTCCTCCTTGCCAAATTTTCACAAAAAGAACCACTCGACTAGCTACAACCACTATATATGATTTGTCCTACTCTCTACATGTGCCTAAATCTAAATGCAGATTCCATAAATAAAGCTTCTTTCCTAGAACTGCCCGTCTGCAGAACACTGTTCCACTGGCCTGCTTCCTGGTTGAATACAACATGGTAGCCTTCAAATCCAATGTAAACAAGTTCTTGTTGAGTCATCCCCATAAATAATCAAATTCTACCCAATTTACACCATTAAAGATTACTACACTACCACCTTACATTCAGTAACACTTATTCTCGAGTGGCCTTCGGGCCTTGATAAGTGGTGACTCACAAGTTAAAGAAAAATGTTTAGCCAATGAAATCACAGTAATTGGCAAATGGTATCTTTTGTTTATTAAATTGTTAAATGAAAGTACAGAATAGTTAACAACCCCCCTCATCCCCCATGTAAAGAATGGTTTTCTAAATAATGACGTTATTATTTCAACATGATCTGTAAACTAGACAAGTACCATACTATGCTTTTCATTATAATTATGTTTTTTTCTGTAATTTTTGACGTTTTGCTAGCGTTTTAAACATTGCCCATCGTTTTTGATAAAAACAAAAAAAACATTTTTTTTTAATCGTTACCTTAAGAATATTCAGATGTTTTTGCCCCCCACACCAATACAAAGTTTTCATTCAACATTTTCCAGTGGTTTATGTAATCAGCCATGAATATGTCAATGATAATGTGGTCCGTATTCGAGAGAAGTGCGAAAGTAGTTGTTTTCTCACGTGAATTAGTACAGCATAATCACGTTGACCCACCAGTTCCCATTGAATCACCAAAGTTAAGAATTGCTCAGCCTGGCCCATACTAAAATGGATAACCATTTGGGAATATCATGTGCTGTGTATGCTCTCCGTTTATATTGGCATTGTTTCCAGTCATCTTAAACTTCTCCTTGCCAGGCAGTGCCAACTCAGGAAAGGTGTGGTTGGAGATTGCGCAATCCTTGCTTCACAGGCACTCTTACAGGGGTCATTCGTTGTCTCTCAAGACAGAACAGAGACCAATATCAGTGTCTTGTAACTTATAAAATATTTGGATTTGAATTCTATTTTCTTTTAAACCATGGTACATCTGATGGAAGAATGTCTGGTGCTATTTTATAGAAAGATTCAAGATAATGTCTGGGTTTCCAGACTAATAGTCTTGAAACAAACAACAGCTGCAGTTAACATGTTGGTTGGCATATGTTATTGTTTGTGTACATACATGAACCGTATTATGTTCCTCTTTCTCTATAAGGGGCTGATCCATCCAAAGCTAAAATATGTCACAACAATATATGCATGACATTAGAACCATAGAACCGGTGCAGAGAGGAGGGGGGGCTACGAAATTTGTCTTAGATCTGCATGATCTGTTCTACAAAGAGTGACTGAAGCAACTGCATCTTCCAACTCTGGTGTTCTGCCTTCAAATATTGGCATGGGGAATACAACAAGATTTTATGACCCGTGAGCATTCTTTGTGTTTGGATAAGCAGCAGCAGCATCGGAAGTGGGTAGCTGGGTTTGTTCGAGCACACTTCTTCCAACATGTGGTGGACGTGTGGAACCGGCTGGCAGTATTTGCAGAGTCACTCAGTACCTTGAAAGCCAGACTAGACAAACATTGGAGGAATAACCCGCTTCGCTTTGAATACATATCTAGAGATTATGAAGATTGAGACATTGTAATCTCGTGTGTTTAAACCTGTGCTTTTTCTCACCGTATATTATATTATGACCTCCAATCTGTAGTGGAATGGGGATAAAAATGGATGGTGACATACAATGCTGTGAAGACTAAACTTGTTTCCTTCAATAATTACAAGAAACCTTCTCTAGCACCAATAGCAATGGCCAAAAACTCTTTATCTGGAAGTATTTAACGTTCACAGGAAACATCAGTTGGAACAATTACATTGAGAGCATTGCCAGGACCGCTGCAGAGAAGGTAGGTTCTCTCTACCGTGCTAGAAAGCTACTAACGCCCAAAAGTATCCCGTACCTCTATAAGGCCACCATTCGCTCATGTATGGAGTATTATTGTCATATCTGGGCTGGTGCATCTGCTACTAGACTCACACTCCTAGAAAAGGTTCAAAAGGGAGTCGCCAACCTGATAGGTCCTGAACTGTCATCTAAGCTTCGGCCTCTGTCCCATTGACGAAATGTTACATCCTTCTGCCTGTTCTACAAGTACTTTAAAGCTGAATGCTCCAACGAACTGCAAGCATTTGTACCCCCTTGACATAAATCCCCTCAACAAACCCGGCAAGCAGCTAAATCCCACCCCTTCACAGCAGAGATCCCTAGATGTAAGAGAGCATTCTACTCCAGTAGTTTCTTCCCCAGAACCACTAGACTTTGGAATTCCCTACTGAGTCCCTGCTTCCCCAACTGTACTGACATGCAGAAGTTCAAGTGTAAGGTGAACCGACATTTTTCATAGTACCCCTGTAGCATATGTCCCTGATAGTAACCCACTACATCAAAGTGGCAATGTGGCTTGTTTGTGGTGAAAATGTAATTAAAGAAATTATTAATATTATTATTAAGTGAAGCCATTAGATACGTATATAACCAAAACAAAAGTGTTCAATAAGTAATGCTCCTGATAAACTTCTAATATCAATTAAGCAACTAAACTTGGCACACTTATTAGTCTTTCTCTATATAGATACCACCCAGAGTTACGCATTTTTCCCATTGTTTAACCCAATGGTTCTCAACCTTTTTTAATCATGACTCTTTTCTTTTTAATGTATTTTGGTGAACACTTATAGCTTATTTTATTTTTCAGTAATGTAAAGAAAACCAAAGAACATATATCAACAGTTTATCGTGAAGGAAGACTGAACCGATATTAACGTTACATATACCATGGGGTCCACATGGACCCCGGTTGAGAACCAATGCAACTCTGTAGGCAATTTTGTAGAATGCCTCAGATTTTTCCTCCAACCATGATGCGACTTCAGAAATCAAGATTGCATCATCTGGGAAATGCTTTCATTTCAAAAGCCAGCTTCCTAGCTGGGAAGAGGTGACAGTCAGAGGGTGCAAGGTCAGGAGAGTAGGAGGGTGAAAGAGGATTTCATAGTTACACGTCTATATTTCTCATCTGACAATATGCACATTGTAAACCAGAGCATTATCTTGCAGGAGGATACTTTTGTTGATCTTGCCCTGCATTTTGATTTTGATAGCTTCTCTTAATTTCCTCAAACGTGAAGACTCCTGCAATTGTGGTACTCTTTGCCAGGAAATCTATCATCACTATTCTGTTATGGTCCCAGAAGACTGCGAGCATGACCTTGCCAGCAAAGGGCTGCACCCTTGCCTTCTTTCAAGATGATTTCACCACATTGACAGGGTTTTGATCTCTGAATCATTGTGATAGACCCATGTTTCATCTTGTGTGATCAGTTTTTTTTTTAATTTTTACTTATCTTTTTGGCACATCTTCAAATTCATCCACACACGCTAAAAGCATTCTTGTTTCTGGAAAGGTGTCAGCAACCTGGGAATCCATCAGTTGTGCAAACATGAAAAGAATAAAAAAAGATTAAATAAGATTGGCTAATTCATGTAAATTTGATAAAAAATAAAATGTTGGTTGATCTTTCATCGTAATTAATCATGGTTTGACAAACAAGAATAGTTAACGTATTTAGTATTAATTAAAACTGATTGATTTTTATTGAACAGATAGACTTGTATATGATATATGTTTTACTGGAAAACTACAAGAGAAGAATAAGAATTGATTTTTATTCAATGTTAATGTAATCTGATGATGATGTTCCATATGATGCTTTCTCTAACCCTGGGAAATGCTGGGTATTCCAGCGAGTAATATTATACCATCCTACTCCATAAAATATTAATAACAACATAGTCTACATAAGAGATATGCTGCACTTTATATTTTAAGCCTTTTTTTTTCTTACCTCTCTATAACATAGCTAGCAATTTTAAAGGTGCTTCATGCGAAATATGGGGTAATTCTTCTCGCTTCTCTTGGGGTCTATAAGTGTTTATTATTATTGCCATTAATAGAAGCAGCAGCAATAAAAATGTTCTTTTCACCTTGGAATGAGTATTAGTATAATGATTGAACAGACTAGATTCAAGGTAAGATTTGAACTCGGCATGGCTAGTTCAATAGTTCATGACACGCAAGAAACATATACCGTCAGTACAAGGAACGTTTCAGTCGTGCATATATTTGTTGTCTACACCCATACATTTTTTGCGAGCACAAAACTAAAAACTTGTCTCGTTTCCCCGACGTAGCAGAAAGCACCTCAAAGATGTTGTTTTTTCGTCCAATCGGATTACGAAGAAAGCGAATTTCAAAAATATTTCCCTAACAGCTTCCGCTGGGAGCCGGTTTGAAACCTATAAAAAAAGGTACTTCGCACCAAAACCAGTCAGTCGCAGTCCAAACCAGCCAGCATGCCGTAACAACCAGATAGACTCCGTCGCGGTCCAGCGTAAAACAACCAACAGAGTTTCACATGCGTCACTCATCTAAATTTTCCACATGGAACTACCAGATCAGTGAGAATTAATATTTCCCCTTCTTGTTTCATTTTGCCTCAGTCAGAGAAAGAGTTCTCTCTCCTGCTTTTCATTAAGAATATATAGAGTCCTAGCGACCATACAAACAGTTACAAACATTAACTTTGTGTCAAAATATTCCTTTCCAGAACATTTTTACATACTCAAACTTTTTTTTTTTATAAGGTGGTCACCACTTATCAAGGCCTCGAAGCCACTTGGGGATAAGAGTTATTGCGTGTACAGTACGTTAGTGTTGAGATTTGATAAAATGTCTTATTTAAGGGGGCGGTTCATCAGGAATTTGTTTGCATTGGACTTGAAGACATCCAGGTTGTAGTCAGGTGGGAAACAGGCAAACGGAACAGAGTTCCACAGGCGTGCACTTCTAAGAAAGAAGCTTTGTTCATGGAATCTATGTTTTGGTTTTGGCACAGATAAAGAGTGGGGAAAATTTTTGACAATGGTTTCAGCTAGACGGGTGTTTTTCATGAAAGATTGGCGAGGGGGGACCAGAGATTGGAGATCAGACAAGCACTTGCCATGGAAATAACTATAAAATAAAGAGAGGCTCGCAATGTCTCTTCTGTGGAAGAGAGGTTGCAGGGAAGAGAAAAGGGCATCCCCCACTAAGCCACGAAGTCTATTTTGTACTCTATCAAGGCAGGATAGGCTGTTTTTAGCAGCTCCTGCCCAGATGTCGCAGCAGTACTCCATTCTTGGACGTACTTGGCTTTTATATAGATAGTGAATTGCATCAGCAGTGAGATATCTTCTGGAGCGGTAGAAGGATCCTACCATTTTTCCAGCGACCTTGGCAACAGACGATGTATGTTTTCCATTTCAGGTCAGGAGTAAAGGTCAAGCCCAGAAGCTTATCAAAACATGGGGTTTCCCTTGGACAAGAGCCATCCATTTCAATTGATGCCAGATGGGGATCAGAGCGTTGATGATGTAAAGATAGGAGCTTGGTCTTAGATGCATTAAAAGTAACCAGCCACCTCTTCCCCCACTGTACAACGTGCTCAAGATCAGAGGAGTGAGAATCAGAGAGAACTTAGTCATTTACAGCCTTTGATGTGTTGCCATAGATGGCCGTGTCATCAGCATAGATGTCAACGAATGATTTAAGTATGTGTTTTGGGAGATCATTGATGTAGATCAGGAAGAGGGTTGGGCCCAGGATGGACCCTTGAGGGACTCCATCATTAATACTGAGAGCCTCTGATTTCTGCCCATCAACCACTACTCTTATGAGCCTATCAGAGAGAAATGATTTAATGATTGAGAAAACATTTCCAGTTATACCGTAACTGTCAACGATTTAATCATTATCACCTTCTTGACTCGTGTGATGAATCAGCGCACGCACATATAGAAATACATCAACAAAAACATGATTCATGATTTCTTTCTATTGTTAAATAAAAGTCATATATTGAACTTTTAAAATCGTCTTCGCCTTAAACCTGTTTCTGACAACCTTTTTATTTTTATTTTTTGTTAGGGTTTGGGAAACATTTACCTAGGCTCACATCACGACTGTGATGTCGGCCAAATCTCCTACACATTTGAGAAATCAAAAGAGGCCAAATGAGATTGGTTAATTCATGCAAATTTAATTAAAATAAGAGTTTGTTTTGATTTTTTTTTTTTAATAGTAATTAATCACGTTTCAACAAGCAACAATGGTTAACATATTTAGTATTGATTAAAACTCATTGATTTTTATCGAACAAATAGATTTGTATGTGATATATACTTTACTGGAAAACTACAAAAAAAAGAAGAAAAAAAAGAAGAATTCTGATGAAAAGAATTAAATTAAAAAAAAAAAAACGGAACTCATCAATTTTCCTCTCGTGTCCTTGAAAGCCAGGCAAACAGGCTCAAATCTAATTAAGATCTTTTGCATAATTATTTCTGAGATGATTCTAAAGCTCAAATTTTATATCTATTATTGTAACTTGATCTGCTATCAATAAGAAATGTTCGAACCCAGATAGATCTATATTTTTTTTATTCCATTCTCACCCTAAACAAGGCACAGTGCCCCTTTGATGTAGGGGCAACTATCGGTGACATAAGTTGCAGGGATGCTATGTAGGGAGTTTAGCAGCAAGATGTCTGTTTACATTACACTTGAACTTCTGCATGTCAGTACACTTAGGAAAGCAGGAACCCGGCAGGGAGTTCCAGAATCTAGCTGTTCTGGGGAAAAAACTGGGCTTCTTACACCTAAGGATCTCTACTGTGTAGGGGTGGGATTTTGCTGATTGTCAGGTTTGTCGGAGGCATTTACATCGAGAAGGTACAAGTTCGTCAGAGCATACACCATTAAAATACTTGTAGAACAGGCAGAGGGATGTAACATTTCATTGAGGGGACAGAGGTTGAAGCTTGGATGACAGTTCAGAACCTATCAGGTTGGCGACTCTCATTTGAACCCTGTCCAGGAGTGAGAGACAAGTAGCAGATGCACTAGCTTAAATATGACAACAATACTCTATGAATGGGCGAATGGTGGTCGTGTAGAGGTACAGGACACTTTCAGGTATAAGTAGCTTTCTAGAACGATTGAGAGAGCTCACTTCCTTGCAGCGACTCTGGCAATGCTCTCAATATATCTGTTCCAACTCATGTCCCTGTGAACGTTAAGACGAATGAGTTTGAATGAAGTACTTCCAGGTAATTTATTATTAGCCATAGCTATTGGTGGTTGAGAAGGTTTCTGGTAATTATTGAAGGAAACAAGCTTAGTCTTGGCAGCATTGAATATTACCATCCATTTTTGTCCCATTCCACTACAGATTTGAAGTCATCTTCTAGTGTTTCTGCCATTTCCTTAGATATGTGTTCATTTGTTTTCCCTTCGTGTCTGTTATAGAGCGTGATATTACAGAAATTTATGCAATAATATCGTTGTTTAATGTATTTTTTTTTTTTTTTTTTTTTTTACTATTGGTCTCATCTTCTTCCTGCCAAGAGTCACTCGGAGAAAAAGGTTGAAAGGAGAAAATGATTATCAGCTGAAGGAAGAGTAAAAAATGAACATTGGATTTACTTTTGGCAGCCTCATAACTCACATTCTATGAGTGATGTTTCTGACAAAGGAGAAAAATTGCTGTTTTCTGTATTGAAATCTACCCATTTAACGTTTTTTGATCGTGAAGTAATATTTTATTTAGCCAAAGCATAATTGTACTTTGGATGTCACCCATGCTTAAGATTAAATCTGTCAACCTTAAGAAGATTAAAACTTATTAATGGATTTTTTTTTTCTTTTTATATAGGGGGTCACCACTTATCAAGGTCCAGAGGCCACTCGAGGATAAGGGTTTGTAAGTGTACAGTAGTGGGATAATATAGTAATCGTTAGTAGTGGAAATTTGGTAAATTGAATTACTTAAAGGGACGGTTCATCAAGAATTTATTTACATTGGACTTGAAGACAACCAAATTGTTGTCAGATGGAATTCATGGAAACGGAGGAGAGTTCAACAGGCTTGAAGTTCTAAGAAAGAAGCTTTGTTCATAGAATCTGCTCAGACGAGCACTTGCCATGGAAATAACGATAAAGCAGAGACAAGCTCACAACGTCTCTTCAGGGGGAAAAAGGTTGCAAGGAAGAGAAAAGGGCATTTCCCACTAAGCTACGAAGTCTATTTTGAACTCTGTCAAGGCAGGATAAGCTGTTTCTAGCAGCTCCTGCCCAGACTTGATACTTTTACGAAGTACTTTATCAATGTAAAACTATCAGTTATGGATAAGTAAAATTCATTCATAGGTTTTCTGGAGGTTGAAGTTTCAACAAAGTTTTATTTATTTTACAGATGATAATCTGACAAGCAAAAGAGTTTGGGTCAGTATAGAGGGGGTGTGTGGCGGCCAGTCGGACGACTACAAAAGTGTGTCTGGCGTCTCTTTCTTTTCTCTCTCTCTCTGTTTTGACTTATATTTATTTTGACATTCTTCTATTGTATTATGCTTTGTACTTTTCAATTCTCTCATTGTTTCCTGATCTCAATTGTTCGATCGGAATGTAGGGTTGACGTCAACACCAGCAATCTGATTTACATCTGGTTTTGCCTGGATCCAATATTTCCCACCATTGTCCGTCACCTATGCAACAAGTGCGGGCGACACTACAAAACAATTGAGAATAATTTGAAAGTTATAACTAGTCATGCTTGATTGAACAAGAGCATGTTACATAGGTTCGAAATTCTATGCAGATTCCTGAGTTTTGTAGAAAGATTCCAAAGTTCGATTAGATACTCCTGAAAATGTTGATGGTTATATTGACTGAAAACTTGTGCGAATAACACTCATGATGAGAACAGTAGTCTGAAGAATTCAAATCATACCAATAATAAAAAATTCAGGAATGTTAACAACTTTATTTTTGTTTACAAGAAAGATTCGATTACTATTTGATAAACCGTTACCTAAAAAAAGATCAAGAAGTTTAAAAAATATAGGATGTCTATCCTAGCGGCAATAAAATTATTTTAAAAATATAACAATGGAAAATTTAGCTGGAAAAAAGACATTACGATACAAATTGGGTTTACTTACTGCAGCTGCGTAACTCTTGCCCCCATTATTTTGTCCTTTAGTCCTCACATTCTGTGAGCGGTGTTTCTGACAAAGGGTAAGTTTTCTGACTCAAAATCTATCCATTTATTCTTGTCTAATTATTTCACCTTGAAGTAGTATTTTATTTATTTATTTTTTTTTTTTTTAGCTTCTTGCATTAAGTGGTTTCATGCCTTGTCCGGGGGCGATGTCCATAAAAGGAAACAGTAATATAAACAGCTTGAATTAGATTTACTACTAAATCCAAACACTGTATTATAAAGATAACTTATGATCTATTTTAAATAGTGACACTTCAGTTCTCACCAGACAAAAATGCATTAAAGGCAGCCATCTTTGATGTTGGACATTATAAAAAAAAATTAAAAACGGAAAGTATGATATAGAACTGAAAATATTTTCAATGTTTGAATGCATTAAAATTTAGAAACCAATCAAAATGCAAATTATTTTATATTTTCATTGGGTCTAAAATTAGAATTTACAAAAATAAATATTCTTATTGAATAAAAAAAAAAACTCTTCATTTTGACTGGTCTCTAAACTGTTAAAATTTTCAAATTTCAACGTTTAATGGAAATCGCTTCAGACAAGGAATAAAAGCAATTGATTAAAGGAATAAGACAAAAAATATTACAAGGTCAAAAACTTGCCAAGGATAAATGTTATATGGAATATATTCTGATTCAAAAAACAGTAATTCGTCCCTCTTTGTCAGAAACATCGTTCATGGAATATGAGGACTAAAGATTAAAATAAGAGAAGCAAGAGTTACGAGGCCAAAAGTAAACTCAAGATCCACTTTATACCATCCTTATTTTTGTGGAACTTGTAAGCATTGGGTACTAGGACAATAAACTACTGGAATCAAACATAAAAATCTCAGCCTTTCATAAGAACAGACTACAGTTCGGCGCTAACATGCTGTTTAATAAAAAAAAAAAGTAAAAATATTGTTGGTATTTTTCTGTTGAAGTCTCTTAAAAAGTATGATTTCTGGATGAAGTAAAATTACAAACGTGAAAAATGTGGACTTATAATACATCTATCTATAATATTGCACTAATAATGCCCCTATAATAATAATAATAATAATAATAATAATAATAATAATAATAATAATAATAATAATGGAATAAAACGTAGATTTCACGAACAAAGCTTCTTTCTTAGAAGTGCACGCCTGTGAAATTCTCTTCCGTTTGCCTGTTTCCCACCTGACTACAACTTGGATGTCTTCAAGTCCAACATATACAAATTCCTGATAAACCGCCCCCTTAAGTAAGACACTTTATCAAATCTCCATTACTCCATTACTAACGATGACTACAATATTGTCCCATTGACAACTGTACACATAATAATCCTTATCCCTGAAAACGTGCCTATATATAATGCACTAATAATACCCCTTTCTACAATAATGCACTAATAACGCCCCTTTCTATAATACTGAACTAATAACCCCCCTATCTATAATAATGCAGTAATAACACCCCTATATAATAATGTACTAATTACACCCCTATGTAATAATGCACTATTAACACCACTATATATAAAAAATAGACTAATAAGACCCCTATCTATAATAATAGACTAAAAATACCGCTATCTAAAATATTGCACTAATAAGACCCCTATCTATAATAATGCACTAATAACACCCCTATATATAATAATGGACTAATAACACCCCTATATATAATAATGGACTAATAATACCCCTATCTATAATGATTAACTAATAACACCCCTATCTGTAATAACGGATTAAACTAATCAGAAAAATGAAAAGGAAATTGCTAGAACTTTCACAACATTTCTTCAAAATTCTTCAATTTGCATGTTGCCAAAATCACTCAACTCTCTTTTACCGAATCAGTTCCTACTAATGCAGCTTATTCATTCAGTAAATTAAAACAGTGATATTTTCAAACCACCATGACCAAAGCCTCCATGACCATTACAAACACTTCACATCATATAAACAATTCTCTGACACCAATTATAAAAAATCCGACTTTCGTATCGATCGCATCAACTTCACATTTCTATAATAATGTAATAGCTTGCTGAAATAGCTTGTAATCTAATAGGAAATAAAAACAAAAGAAATTGTTAGCACTTCCATGACATTTACACAAGTTTTTAAATTTCTTTCACTGCCAAACGCTCGACTATTTTCTGGCGAATTCATTCTTCTTAACTCATTCATTTGCAAATTAATGCATTTTTATTTTAAAACCAGTCCAGAAAGGATGTGAAATAATAACACCTCTTACTATAATAATAGACCAAGTCAAAGAACAACTATAATTTTTTTGTTACTCTAATTCACACCAGAAGGGTATATTGCCACTAAGACGCTAAGAACTACAGAAAATTGATCGCCCAAATTATAGGGAGCATCCTAGGTGAAGAGTTGCACAACAAGATATTTGTTCACATTGCATTTAAATTTCTGCATGTCGGTACAGTCAGAGTAACAGTGAGAGAATTCCATAAGTTGACAGTTTGAGAAAAGAAAAAAAAAACATTAGAGTAAAAAGCACTCCAGCATTTGTACATTTTTACAGGGAATGGATATGATTGTTGTGTGCATATTTATGTCGAGAGGGTACCAGAGCAACAAATTCATCGGAGCACATTCCAAATTGTGTAAATTGTATTCGTTATTTATGTTGTGTGAGAGCAAAAACGACAAGATATATCGTTTATCTATGAACCTTGTGTTCACTTGCATTTACGAGTTTATGTGCAACGTAAACTTAATGGCCTGAAAGATTTTATCTGTGAGATTGGTAAGAAAATAAATGTTGGCTTTTGACATCTTATTTAAAATTATTATGAATCAGCTTCAACTGAACTGTATAGAAAACATTTGCTGAACGGACTCAAGTGTAAATTTTTCAGACATTATCAGTGAAGGAGAGATGCAATGAGCAAGGTGCATAAAGTAGAATTTCTGAACCTAATTTGTTATGCAATTCTGAATTTTTGAGATGAGATGTGAATGCTTGTGTTATGTTGATTAATCAGACTATTATTCTCATATTGGGTGTTATTAGCACACCGTTTCAGTCGCTACAACCTGCGACTTTCTTCGGGTGTTGAAAATATGCTTGTTTTTTTCTACTAAGGAAAAAAAAAACTTTTTTTCCCCTTAGAGTTGCCTCCCCCTTGCATTGTGTTTAAAAAAAAAAATACGCATGGGTATCGATCCTCTGTTTCGTAAAACATTTTTTCACTAATATTAACAATTAGTATAGATATCCCCAAAAACGTAGCCATGGGAAACCCTTTAAAAAATATCTTAGTGACTCCTAAAGATTGACTCTTTTTTATGATCTACGGACCCAACCCCAAACCCACAGTTCGAATTCTTGTAATGCAGAGCCAGACCTCTTTTCCTTAGTATGGAAAAACAAGCATGTTTTCAACACCCGAAGAAGGTCGCAGGTTGCAGCGACAGAAACGTTGTGCTAATAACACCCAAAATGAGAAAAATAGTTCGATTAATCAACACAATCATTGGTTTGTTATGCTTCTATAAACTGGTATGTGAGATCAACGCTCTCAAGTTTTCTTGTGTGGCACGGTTAGGTTTTTTCTGGTGATCAGTGCTGGTCACATGACCTTTCTCTCCACAATAGTTTGAATAACCTGGCATTTAAATTTAAGACTGAATTTTCTGCTTTTTTTTTTAAATAGTAAAATAAGACTTACATATTACAAAAAGCACTTATTTAAAAATCGAGCGATAAAATTAAATAATATATAAAACAAATTTTATTCTCACAAGGTTTCAGCCGATGTAGCATCCAACATATTTCAAGTATATTTTCTCAGACTCGGGACTCTTCATATTGAATTTAAGAATCTATAATACATGGACACAAGTGTTAAACAATAATCAATTCTAATTGATCGTCTTCTTTTTTTTTCTTTTTTTTTTCTTTTTTAATTCAATTTTTTATTCAATTTTTACTCCAAACAAGGCAACAGTGCCACTTTGAAGTAGGGGGCTACTATCGGTGACATAAGTTGCAGGGATATTATGAAGGGAGATGAGTAGCAAGATATCTGTTCACATTACAACTTCTGCATGTCAGTACAGTTGGGAAAGCAGAATCCCGGAAGGGAGTTCCAAAGTCTAGCAGTTCTGGGGAAGAAACTATTGGAGTAGAAGGCCTTCTTACACCTAGGGATCTCTACTGTAAAGCGGTGGGATTTAGCTGCTTGCCGGGTTTGTCGAGGGGGTACAAGTGCTTGTAATTCGTCAGAGCATTCACCATTAAAGTGCTTGTAGAACAGGCAGAGGGATGCAACATTTCGTCAATGGGACAAAGGCTGAGCCTAATTGACCGTTCAGGACCTATCAGGTTGGTGACTCTCTTTTGAACCCTGTCCAGAAGTTGGAGACAAGTAGCAGATGCACCAGCCTAAATGTGACAGCAGTAATCCATACATGGGCAGAAAATTTAGTCCTCAGTATGACCAATACTAATGATACAATTAAAAATTGCTAAAGACTTCTAACCAGTGATGGCTGACGGGTCAAGAACAAGCAGTCTCTGTGGAGTAGATAAAGAGTTTCATTTGAAATTTCATACAGTCTTGTGTTTGATAAAAATATACCTGAAGAAGGACGGAGGTTACATCGAGCGAAATATTGTAAGAATAACATTTAAGATGAGAATAGTAATCCGATGGATCCAAATAATCCAAATTCCTCAAACAAACAAACGACATTATGGATAAATTAAGCAAAATAGATAAATGATTACTATTTAGAAGTAATAATAAGAGAGAATAGTCTTCAATTTACAGCATAATCACGGTGCCATACCAGTTCTAATTAAATTACAGAAGTTAAGCAACGTTGAGCTTAGTCAGCACCAGGTGAATGACAATTTGGAAATACCAGGAGGATATCGACACTTCCCTACAAGAACTGCAAAAACCTAATGTCGTCATTTCCCCTGACTTGGATATGCAAGCGATTGGTAATCACTTGTGAATATCATATTCCCATGACATTTCCTCCTTTGTAAGAAGTCGCTTCAACCCATCTAGCGTGATTGTTGCTGTTTTTTTTTTTGTTTTTTTTTAATTTTCAATAAAAATTTACAAACTTCTATACAGATCGTGTTTACCGTTTTCTTTTTTTATATATTGCCTTCTCTACAACCTTAAGAGATTGTTCGTCAAGCATTCGTTTCATTATGACCTGAGGAAGTTACCTTTGTTCCTTCACTCTCTATCTATGCCCAAAGCTAAACAAAAATTCCATGAGCAGAGTTTCTTTCCTAGTACTGTCCGTCTGTGGAACACAATACCGTTTGTTGGCTTTCCAGATGACTATGGTCGTCTTCAAGTTTAATGCAAATAAATTCCTATTGATTTGTCCATTTAGATAATTTAGCCCTACCCAAGTTCCACCATGACTGATGTATTTTTTTTATAAAGGAGTCACCACTTATCATGGCTTCGAGGCCACTCAAGGATAAGGGTTAATGAGTGTACAGTAGTCAATGGGAAAATGTTGTTGTAATTGTTAGTAGCGGAAATTTGGTAAATTAGATTACTTAAGAGGACGACTAATCAAGAACTTGTTTACGTTGGACTTGAAGACGACCATATTGTAGTCAGTTGGAAAGCAGGAAAATGGAATAGAATCCCACAGGCGTTCAGTTCTAAGAAAGAAGCTTTGTTCACAGAATATATGTTTAGGTTAAGGCATAGATAAAGAGTGGGGGAAATTATTGATAGTAGTCTCAGTTAGATGAGTGGTTTTGTGAAATTCAAGTCAGGTGGAATCATAGATTGGAGCTCAGGCGAATACTTGCTATGAAAATAAGGATAAAGCAGAGACAGACTTGCAACGTCTCTCCTGTGGGAAAGAGGTTGCAGGAAAGACAAAAGGGCATCTCTCACTAGGCTACGAAGTCTATTTTGAACACTTTCAAGGCAGGATAAGGGTTTTTAGTTCTCTCACATTACAAAAAACTTAGATACTAGAGCCAGAAAGTGGGATTGATAAGAGAGGCACTCTGACCTGCAAAAGGCGCCTAGGCAGCCCAGTAAGGACGCATAAGACGATTAGCAATAAAGTAATCCTTTCTCAAAGAGAGAAGTGAAAAAAAAAAAAATCAATCAAAATTTTTAAAAAGCAACGCTATGTTTCAACAGGGAAACTCTTGATATTATAAATCTATTACTAATGAAGATTTGGTATCTGTTTGTCTGAAACCAAAACTCTGCTATTACTATTTTGGTACTGGTACATATTGTGAACCCGACGTAGTTCAGCATTCACTTGGCTTTGGCCGGAACATGACGTCAACAACCGGATTATGCCGAGTGTCACCGATAAAATCATAACACTATGTAAAGAAAATAGCAAAATGAATAAACATAAAATGTAGAAACCAAAAACAGAAACAAAAAAGAAACACCCTATCGTAATTTAATGTTTAATTATTCATTTTTTTAATAATAACTGCCAAGAAAAGGTTACAAGAAGCAAAAATTAATTTGGAATGGGGGGGGGGGTCAAATAATTTTAAAGAGATGTTTTTAAAACAATTCAAAGAAATTTCTTTTGTTGTTTTTATTATAAAAGCATTGTAATCCAGCACGCCGCGTTGTGATTGGCTGATCGCCATCTTACGTCAGACAGCAGCTAAACCCGAGCTGTTGCTCAGCATAATCCGGCTGTTTACATCGTGTTCTGACCAGTACCAGTATTTTTTTAATGCTTAATTTTGGGAAATAGTGTAGTATCTGTTCTGTTGTAATAATACCATCCTCCCAGGCATTACCTCTTCCATTTTTTGGATGAGTAGTGCAGTATCTGTTCTGTTATCGTGAGAGCATCCGTCCAAGGATTGAGTACTGTTGCCACATCTGGGCAGAAGCTGCTAGAAAGGACTTACCCTGCCTTGATAGAGTTCAAAATAGACTTTATAGCCTTGTAGGGGATGTCCTTTTCTCTTCCCTGTAACCTCTTTCTCACAGAAAAGATGTTGCGAGTTTGTCTCTGCTTTATCGTTATTTTCATGGCAAGTGCTCGACTGAGCTCCAATCTACCGTCCCCCTCTCACCAAACTTTCACAAGAAACACTCGTCTAACTGACCCCCCCCCCTCTTTATCTGTGCCTAAGCCTAAACGTAGATTCCATGAACAGTTTCTTTCTTAGAACTGTACGCCTGTGGAACTGTTTTCCGTTTGCCTTCTTTCCAGCTGACTACAATATGGTTGTTTTCAAGTCCAACGTAAACAAGTTCTTTATGAGCCGTCCCATTTAAGTTAACAAATTTATTGAATTTCTATTACTAACAATTACTATATTGTCCAATTGACTACTGTACACTCTTTAACCCTTATCCTCGAGTGGACTTTGGGTCTTGATAAGTAGTGATGCCTATGTAAAAAAAAAAAAAAAAAAATCGAACCAAAACCCATGATTAAATATTTGAAGTTGTAATGAACTTAAAACGTACAAACTTTTATCAAAATTGCTGGATTAGACATTAAATAGCCAGAAAAACGGTGAAATGCCATATGATAAAACAACCAAACCAAACTTTATGAATAAATGTCTTGTTTGGCGTGAATGTGAGTAAAAAAAAAAAAAAATTAATATATGGTTAACATGGTAATATATGGTTAATTCTAGTGACGTCATTGGATTGCTTTTAACACACACACACACACACACACACACACACACACACACACACACTTGCGTTGTTATTTCCTTTTTACTTAAATTATCCGCCCCCCTCCCCCCGGCCTCAAATCAAGACCTTGGTTGCAAAGGTCACAGAATCCCCATCTTTGTTATTCGTTGTCTTTTTTTGTGCTTTTTGGCTGCTTTAGTTATTATAGTAAATGTTTTTCTTGACTTTTAATACCTGTTTATGGCTTCATTGTCACCCCCTCCCTCTTACTTTCCTTTTCCTTCACATAAATAAAGCCTTGACCCATAAACACTAAAAAGGAAAATAAGTTAATAACTGTGGCTCCAGTCTTGGAAATATCACTTTAGTTTCTACTTGTTTTTAGTTTCCATATCGCCATTTTATTACTATTATCTTCCATCTTTATTTTTACTATACATTTTTTTTTTTTTTTTGATTTATGCAACCAGTAACATAAAGTGTGATATTTAACACAATATACTCTGGAGCAACAATAAAAAAAATGGCTGTGGTAGATTAGTAAATAGTCAATTGACTAGACTTTTTGTCTGTTAAAAACAAGCAAAAGTTATAGCGCGTTGACTTAGAGTAAGTACTTTATGCCAACTTGATCATGTCTGAGAATCCAGTCAAATAGACAGCAGAAACCGGAAATAAAAGGCAGCAGACAATTTTGACTATGACAAGAATTTATAATTCTATACGAACAATTATCTCACTCTTTCAGACGACTGTAAATTCGTTAACGTAAAAATTAGTGTTGGGACGATTAATCAGAATTGGAAAAATCAGGATTTGAGGGGTATCAGAATCAGTATCGGAATCAGAAAAAATTGTGCCTATTTTACAATGCAAAAACCGATTTTTTTTATTCTCTTTTTTTATTTGATTTTGTTTAAAGCAAAATCTCCCATTACTGATTGTAAAAATAATAAATATTTATTGATTTTAAACTACTAGTAAAACTAAAATCTATAGATCACCCCCCCCCCCCGACAAGTGTGTTAAACATTTAGAGATTTATAATGAATTGGAATCAGGAATTTAGTACGGAATCTGTAATTGTATCAGAATCGGGAAAAATATTGGAATCATCCCATCACAAATATGTTTTGTTCATTAACACTGGTTTCCCCTTTTTGATTCACAACACCGTTTGGTGAATTTAGCACTTGCTAAATGCTGACTTATTCTCAGTTCTTCATTTTATCCATGTTTTTCATTTTATATCATTAAATTGTCCGCACTTTGAAATATGCGGCTGAAAATACCTTATTCAAGCTAGAAGCCATAAAATATGGTAATGTGAAAAATACCTATCACGCCATGGTTCTTCT
Source organism: Euprymna scolopes (assembly GCF_053919585.1). Taxonomy (NCBI): domain Eukaryota; kingdom Metazoa; phylum Mollusca; class Cephalopoda; order Sepiida; family Sepiolidae; genus Euprymna; species Euprymna scolopes. The sequence continues at coordinate 31,234,177 of NC_136486.1, forward strand.
GCACAGATTCCAGAGTCTAACAGTAGTCCGAATAATCAAAATCATCCTCGTTGCAAAAATGTCGAATCATAAGCAGATGTGCTTTTCTAACACATGAAAAATAATTTATAGCCGATACTTTTTTTTGGTGGACAATAATTCATTCTTAAATTGTTTTGTATTCCTCCAAATTTATGGTAAATGTGAAAGTTAATATGTCTGAAGACCATTGGGCAAGATATGTGATCATTCTTGGTCAAATGAAAGAAATCGTTCGTCATGGCTTTCAGAAAGCATTTCTAAGGAATATATAAAATATTAACTGCAGAAAAAAAGAATAATAAATATTGTAGAATGTACAAGAGTAATTTTGGCGTTTATAATAAATACCACATCGACCTATTAATTCATGGAACTTTCTAGGTGTTTTTTATGTTACTTGCTTGTTCAGTTGTAGAATTGGAGCAGTTGTTCCCAAGCACCGGGTCATGGCCCACTGGTGTACCATGAAATGATTAATAACGTGTCGTGAAAGTGAAAAGGTTAAAGTGGAAGTTACAAATTTGTATCGATAAAAAAATAACGGCTTTCATATCGTTATAACTGTTGTTCATATTAATAAAAAAAAAACTCACACATTATTACTTAGGTGACCGATAATTTTCTACAAAAATAAAACAGTAGATGTATGTGCGTGTGGGGGGGGTGTAAATATTTAACCGATAAACTGTTAACCTACTGGTGACATAACATTGAAATTAACAGGAAATAGTAATCATACACTAAGCATGGTTTATAACGAGTAGAATCTTTATTTGGATGGATGAAAAACGCGTACAGACGTATGTTGGTAAGTTGAAATGTAAAATGTTCATTTCAACTTGCTGACATATTTTTACTTCTTTCTGCGCATGCCCAAAGATATAGATTGAAAATCCAGCTTGTACTAATGCCTATAAAATAGACTGTTTCAGAATATTGCACTGGGATGACTCTAAAAATCATTTAAAGATTTCGGAGTCAGTCTCAATTTTATATATATTTTATACGAATTCCCATTTGCCTTTTTATTTTTAATCATATATCTCCGAATATTTGCTCTTGTGTCAAAACTTAATTTATTTTTATTTATTGCATCTTTTGATATACCAACAATGAGTTTGTCAGTGAAAGGGGCCCCTAGGGTTTTTTGCTATATTATTTTCAAAGCGCTGTATCGTTTTTGTACCGGTACAAAGTTACACACACACACACATATAAATGACCTCTCCTGTCGATTTCGACATATGTGGTTCTGCCACAACGACTAAGTTGTTCGGAAATCCACACAGATGATTTGGTTATAGTGGGGAAGACTTTGTGTAGAACAAACCACACTTATTGGTATAACTGCTAATCATTGTCGACGCAGATGACTGCCACAGGACAGAGTATACAGTAGGCCGCAGGTTTTTACATCAGAGTTTTCCTTCTCCTAGATGCATGTCTTAACAAAGACTAGGGGTGTATCTGTCCCAGTGAATGAATGTGCCCCCAGATACCAACCTGGAAATTTCTACAGCTCGGCGTGGTATATATATATATATATATATATATATATATATATATATATATATATATTTAAAGGAGATTAGAACAATAGTCTAAAGAGCTGAGTGTATTTTAATGTAACAGTGAAATTACTAGTTTAATTAAAATACAGGAATAGAAAGTGCTCGTTGTAATTTAGATATATAATAAGCTCGATAGTTAAATGTCCTAGAGCTAATTCAATATTAAGTAATGTGATTTTAATATTAATTAATTAATTAAATTTTTAAATTTTTAAATTTTAAATTATAAATCACATTACTTAATATATATATATATATATATATATATATTATATATATATATATATATATATATATATATATATATATATATATAGGAATGCTAGCTGAGATGTATAAACTTTTAGTTTATAGGATATTAATTGTCCTTTTATCTTTCCTGTATTTTGAACGTTAAAATATTGATCATTCTATTATTCACAAATATAATTAATACATAATTAATTCATGATCTTTTTATAAAATCGATCATCCTATATTGAAAAGTAATTAAAAATCGATTGACTAATTTTTATCGATTTTATCGGAAATAAATAAACAATATTTTCAAGACGTTTTCTCTGATGTACGGATATCATTGATGCCAACAGGCGAGGCTTTTTCTTGTTTTTTTTTTTATATCTGCACTTGTTATAATAGTCAGACAAAACACATTGAGGGCATTGTCAAGGCTGCTGCAAAGAAAGTGGGCTTTCTCTACCATGCTAGAAAATTATTTGTATCAAAGTGCACCCTATATCTTTACAAAGTTGCATGGAAGTTGTTGCAACATTTGGGCTGGTGCATCAACCACTAGTCTTTCACTCTTACACAGTGTCTAAAAAAAGTCTCAAATTTAATAGGTCCCGAATTCTTTAGTCTGTTTTTCAAGTAGTTTAATGGAATGTGCTCCGATGAACTAATAGCACTTGTGCCTCCTTGACATACATACTCATGACTAACTCAACAAGCAGCAAAATCCCACCACTTCACTGTGATGATCCCTAGATGCTGGGAAGTCTTCTACTCTCTCTAATAGTTTCTTCTTCAGATCCCTTGACTTTGGAATACGCTCCCTGTTTTCTGCTCCTCTAACAGTACTAAACTGCAGGATTTTAAATGTCATGTAAACAGACATCTCACTGCTCAACTCCCCTACAGACTGATTCCAAATAGTAGCCCCTTATGTTCCGAGTGGCAATATGCTTTGTTTGTGGGGGGGGGGTGTAAAAAAAACAAATCTACTGTTACATTCATGCACGTAAAAAAAAAAATCCTTGATTAAGTTGGGTTTGGACAACTCGTGTAAATGGTAACAGGATAATTGCTCAGGGCAAACTTATTGGCAGACAAAACTAGTCAAACTTCACGAGGCCCTCCTGTATGAAGGAACCCAGATACTTCTCTACAAACCACCCCGTGCGTTTTTTTGAGCCCTGGCTGTCCAGGTGAAAGGACTTAGTGACTCACATATCAACTTCAACTCCTGCACATCTATACACACTAACAAGAAAAAAGGTAAACGCACACACATACACAATGCCAAATACACACATATTCACACAATGAACATTTTAACTTGTAATTATTATTTACTAAACTTCTTTACGTTCATCAACACTTGTTGACGAACGTTTACTAACATGAAAGTAACATTCTTATATTCTTATTTCTTATATAAAAATATTTTCTTATAGACATTCGTATCTCTCTAATTTTTAATTCATAAATCTGTTTATGAATTAGGTAGCCTGGTGACCCTTTTATTATTTTAATGTTTTTGTCTTATTTTTATTTTATTATGCATGTTTCATATATAATTCCTTCAATTTCTTCCTTCCACAAAACGTCACCTTATACTCCAACTAGCAAGGCGACCCAACTTTCCCCAGAATTGAATGACGATCAATGAATGTTTCACACCACCCATATTTTTATCGTAATCAAAATCGATTAAATAAACCATGCTTAAGTCAATTCGATTGATTGCCTGCTCTAATTGGGACCCATCGCGATGAAGGAAGCTTCACATGCCTCTCACAGTGACTAAGTCCATAAAATATTGTAGTGTACATTGCACTGTAGAGAACCTACTGTTGATTTAATAAAATTATTTTTACATAAAATGGCTTGAATTAAAGTTTCAAATACAAAAGTCAAGTATCATGCTTCTATTGTGCTCTAAACAGAAACATTCATTTTGAATGCGCCCTTGTTATATCAAAGAACATACTGTTGATTTTATATGCCCGGCATCATTGGTTGTGCGGTGATAATTGCTTGAATTTAAGTCTAAAATGAAAAAGTCAAGTATCATTGTGAAATTGTGCTTTAAACAGAAACATTCATTTTGAACGCGACCCTGTCATATCAAAGAACTTACTATTTATTTTATACATTGGGCCTTTCAGCTTGTGTGATAATAAAACTTCTCACATGTACTTAGGCTGTGTAAGATGTTAAATTTGGTCAAAATCGCCTGTTCCTTCTTACATCGGATTATTTCTATTATAGATTATCGATACTTATCAAAGACATTCCGAAACCTAGCTAAGAACACTGACGGGCACATAAAGTACCTTTGTGAGAAATTTCATAAAATTTATCCAGTCGTTTTTGAGTCCATAAGGAACGAACTCACAGACGCACAGACAGACACAAAGTTCCTTTTATATAATAATAGAGATAGAGATTAATATTAAATGTTGGCGTGGTTCTTGCTCATAGCCAAAGACGCTTCAAGATGGCCTTTACCAAGGCCAGGGACTGCACCATAGTACTACAGCAGAACCCCGTGATACGGCATTAAAAATTAGTAACCAAATACAGTACCGTATATAATACACATGTATATAATCAAATAAAATTATATGTAACATCGTAAGGCTGGGCAAATATCGTAACCAGGGGTAGGATAACTATTGTGTTCTACATCGTAACCTAAAACCAACGTATCCTAGGGACACTGTTTCCCCGGTGTTCTACTGTAGTACATTCGCACACTTGAAAAATCTTTGCTTATTCAAGTTAGGTTTGGATAACTTGTGTGTGTAAGTAGCAAAAGGACAAACTTGTTGGCAGGGGAGGGGAGGTGCTGAAGGTATGGGACATTTTCTGGGAGGGAAATGGAAGGTGACAGGAGGAGAGGAGACTGCAGATTTGGAAAAGGTCAGTGTGCACTTTGGCTTTAAATTTGCAACTACCAAATTATCCTTTGCAAACTGACTTTTTTTTTTATTTCACTTTTTTCTTTATCTGTTTTTCTTTTTAATTTTTTTTTTTATTTCTGTATTATTTGTGTGAGAAAGTAGAAACATTATGTAGTTTTAAAAATAGAAAAAAGAAAATATATATATATATATATCATAAAATTAAATACAATAGAGGCAAGACATGAAAAAAGAAAAGAAAAAACAAATAAAACACATGAAGAAACTATAAAATAACGAGAGATTTACCAGTTTCGTTCAGATCACCGAACGTCGCCAGAAAAGTTTCAATAAATTAAAAATTTTCACTCTTTCTGTAGACGTCAGATTGTACGTAAATCTCGCGTTTTTCTGATTTTTTCTTTCTGTGTTTAATTTATTTTTCCTTTTATCTTTATCATAGACACATATACCTACATACATATATACGTACATGCATATTTATTTATTTCAACAGTTAAATATCGTCGCAGCTCACACAAGTCATGCAAGCCAAAAACCCAAAACTCGAGTTTCACCCTCATTTGGTCTCATCAGCTTTTACTTCACATGTTTTTATTTTTATTTATTTTATTTCTGTGTTATTTGTGCGAGAAAGAACATTTGTTAAACGGTGCAAAAAAATATTTCAAAGTCAAAACGTGCCAAGGATGAGTTATAGATGGATAAATTCTGACACAGAAAACAACAATACTTCCACTTTTGTCAGAAACATCGTTCATGCAATTTGAAGATTAAAGTACAAATAAAGGAAATGAAAGTTACCAAGCTACTGAAAGTGAACCAAAATCCAATTTCTACTCTCACTCCTAACACGCATATGCATGCCAGAATAATAAACCACTGGAATCGAACATAAAAATCTCAGTCTTTCATAAGAACAGAAGACTACAGTTCAGTGAAGCATGCCGAAAAGAAAAAATATTGTTGTTATCTATAATAATGAATTAATAATACCCATATCTAAAATAATGGTCTAATTACACCCCTATATATATATATATATATATATATATATATATATATATATATATATATATAAGGGGTGTGCTTAATATAATAAAGGACTTATTATACTCCTATCTATAATAATGCACTAATAACACCCTATCTATAATAATGAACTAATAACATCCCTATATATAATAATGGACTAATAACACTCCTATCTATAATAATGAACTAATAACATTCCTATATATAATGATGATTGCTGCATCTTTCCAGATGGTCGCTGTCACATTGAATTCTCCCAATCTCGTCATCCATGCCATCTAAGATGACCCTGCACTCCCACTGCAGATTTGCACATCTTGAAGCATATGTTACATACAAATTGAGCAATTTCCATCGAGTTGACTTCCTCTGGAGGTTGAAGGGTATTCTTGTAAACAATCACATGTCTTCTTACACCAGCACTAGACTTGCAAACTTTGCTGCATATTAAACACATTGTTTGGTTTGGACTAATAGTTGCAAATTTGACCTGAACAAGAGTTTTGTGCGACTTAAGGTTGTTGACGTAGCCAGCTTTTGACAAAACACTCGTTCACAAGTGTCGCATATCCAGCTCTGTGTGTCATGGTTAAGACCATCAGTTAAAACTTTGCAAAGCTCTCGTTTCAGATTGCTGTGGGCTTTCGTTTCTCTAGAGCATCACATCAAGCTTTTGACACATCAGCCTTTGTAGAGTAAGTTCTTCCCACGTGTCAATATCGATTTGTAGGACTTTCAATTTGTTCTTTGTACAGTTCCTGAACCATCTACCTAGACATGTGTTGAGGGTGCTTGCTATTTCCCCACTCCCCATAAAAAATTTGTTTTGGCAGCCAACAATCTTTCATTCAGACCAGGTGACCCATCCAACGCATGTGAGATCTGATTACAAGGGTCTCAACACTAGAGCAACACGCTCTCACAAGGACTTCAGTATCGGGCACATATGCTTGCCACTTGATGTTTTAGATAACTCTCAAGCATTTTTGGTGAAATCGTTTAAGCCATTTAATGTGTCTTTGATGCAGTTTCCATGTCTCTTATGAATACAACAGTATGGTGAGCACACAGCTCTTGTAAACGCAGATCTAAGTCCTGTCTGTGATGCCACGATCAGACCACACTATTCTCCAACCTTCCAAAAGCTACAGATGCCTTCTGAATTCGTTTGCAGATTTTAGTGTCAAGAGAGCCATCCCTTGACAGAGAGTTACCAAAGTAAACAAACGAATCAGCTACTCCTTCCTTGTCTAGCACCACAGACCCTGATGTATATATAATAATGGACTAATAACACCCTTATCTGTAATAATGGACTGAGTTCATGTAATCTAATAAAAAAAAAAATTCCCTGCACTTTCTCAACATTCGCACGATTTCTTCAATTTGGCATGTTCCCTTTGCTGCCAAAATATTCAACTCCATCTTTTACCAAATTCGTTCTTCTTAACGCAACTAATGCAAATTAATGCAGTTATATTCGCAAACCACATGCCCCTGTGGTCATTAAAAACATTTCATATTATATAAACAATTCTCCAAAACATGCCAACATCAATTGTAAAAAATTCGACTTTTTTTGCAACACATGAACTTTACCGAAATAGCTAGTAGTCTAATAATGATAATAATAAATAAATTGTCAGCACATTGTTATGACATTCACATGACTTCTCCAATTCAACGCGTTCCTTTTGCTGCTAAATACTCGACCCCATCCTCTTCCTCCAATTGGTTCTTCTTAATGCAGCTTCTTCATTCGTATGCAAAATAATACTTTTATGCTCAAACCACAATTTAAAAAGAACTATATTCATTTCCTTTGGTATTACTGGACGAATACTTAAATTAAATCCTTCTTAAGTAAGAGAAGAATCCAGATTGTCCTCAATGGTCATACGTCAAAACAATATGATATAAACGTTATGGGTCGATACTTGGATCTTTATTATTTCTGATATTCATAAATGACTATCGTGATGAAATAGTCTCTGAGATGGGTATATTTGCTGACGACACCACGCTCTATAATATACATGAGGGGGAAAACGAATGAACAGATATCCAACGCAATGGCGGAAACTCTAGAAGAAGACCTCTGATCTGTGATGGAATGGGGACAAAATGGATAGTAACATTCAATGCTGCTAAGACTAAACTTCTTTCCTTTAATAACTACAAGAAACCTTCTCAACCACTAATAGCCATGGCTAATGATATGTTACATCGAACAGACTGAAGTATATAGAAGCTAGAAATAACGTTAAGAAAGAAATAGCGACAGCTAAGAGAGAATTTACGGAAACCACTAAAAAGCGCATCGAAGCACAAAAACTAGGAACTCGAGACTTCTGGAAAATCTACAACAGTGTAGTAAATAATGGGCAATCAACAATTCCCCCACTAACCAACAATCACGAGGTTGTCTCCTCAGCAACCGACAAGGCTAACATGCTTGTCAGTCGGTTTGCCTCAAACTCCACACTGGACCCTTCCAACCACCCCCTACCTGACTTTCCTATGAGGACAGACGCCACACTAGACGATCTGAAAACCACCCCTGCTCAGGTGCATGCTATCATAAAAAACCTTGACACCTCAAAAGCATGTGGACCCGATCTTATCCCAGCTGTGCTATTAAAAAAGTGCTCAGCCGAAGTAGCTCCAGTTCTCTCCAAACTCTACAACAAATGCCTTAATGAAGCTTGCTTTCCGGGCTGTTGGAAAACTGCTTCTGTTGTACCAGTATTGAAGAATTCTGGCGAAAGGACAGACCCATCAAATTATCGCCCCATTAGCCTCCTCCCACTTTTTGCCAAAATATTTGAGACCATAATTAACCATGCTCTAGTCCATCATCTTACAGATGCTAAACTACTGACTGACAAACAATATGGATTTAGACAAGCCCGTTCCACAGCAGACATCCTAACTGTGATCTCTGAACGTATATACCATTCACTGGACAAAGCGGGGGAGGGCAGAGCGGTAGCTCTAGATATATCTAAGGCTTTTGACAGGGTATGGCATGAGGGTCTCCTCAGTAAAATCAGATCATACGGTATCACTGGTAGAATACTTAACATAATTAAATCCTTCTTAGATAAGAGAAAAATCCAGGTTGTCCTCGACGGTCGTACATCTAAACAATATGATATAAATGCGGGGGTGCCCTAGGGTTCTATCCTTGGACCTCTATTGTTCCTGATATTCATAAATGACCTCCCCGACAACATTGCCTCTGAGATGGGTATATATGCTGATGACACTACACTCTATGGCAGGCACGACAGGAAGACGAATGAACACATTTCTAAAGAAATGGCAGAAACACTAGAGGAAGACCTCCAATCTGTAGTGGAATGGGGACAAAAGTGGTTGGTCGCGTTCAATGCTGCCAAGACTAAACTAGTTTCATTCAATAATTACAAGAAACCCTCTCTACCACCCATAGCAATGGCCAACAACTCTTTATCTGAGAGTCCATCTTTCAAACTCCTTGGCCTAACGTTCACAGGAAACGTGAGTTGGAACAATTACATTGAAGGCATTGCCAGGGCCGCTGCAAGAAAGGTGGGCTCTCTCTACCGTGCTAGAAAACTACTAACACCCGAAAGTATCCTGTACCTCTATAAGGCCACCATTCGCCCATGTATGGAGTATTGCTGCCACATCTGGGCTGGTGCATCTGCTACTAGTCTCTTGCTCCTTGACAAGGTTCAAAAGAGAGTCGCAAACCTGATAGGCCCTGAACTGGCATCTAAGCTTCAGCCTCTGTCCCATCGACGAAATGTTGCATCCCTCTGCCTTTTCTACAAGTATTTTAGTGGTGAATGCTCTGACGAACTGCAATCACTTGTGCCCCCACGACGTGAGCACCCTCGACAAACCCGACAGGCTGCTAAATCCCACCCCCACACTGTAGAGATCCCTAGATGTAAAAGATCTTTTTACTCCAATAGTTTCTTCCCCAGAACCGCTAGACTCTGGAATTCCATTCCAGGTCCCTGCTTCCCCAACAGTACTGACGTGCAGAAGTTCAAGTGTAACGTGAACCGACACCTTGCTGCCCAAATCCCTACATAGTACCCCAGTAGTTGTTGCCCCTGATAGTAGCCCCCTACACCAAAGTGGCAATTTGCCTTGTTTGGGGTGAAAATGTAATAAAAAAAAATAAAAAAAAAAAAAAAGTACTTTGTTAAAACTTCTCGGCTTAATGTTTATGGGGAACATTAGTTGGAACACATACACTGAGTGCATTGCCAAGGCTGCTGCTGAAAACGTGGCCTTTCTCTACCGTGCTAGAAAGATACTTATGCCTTACAGTATCCTGTACCTCTACAAGGCCACCATTCAGGGTTCAAACGAGAGTCGCCAGTCTAATAGATCCTGCACTATCAGCTAGGCTTTAACTGCTGTCCCATCGACGAAATGTTGCATCCCTCTGCCTGTTTTACAAGTATTTCAATGGTAGGTGCTCCGACAAACAACAAGCCCTTGTACCCCCTCGATGTAAATACCCGACCAACCCGAAAAGCAGCAAAACCCTACCCCAACACAATAGAAATCCTCAGATGTAAGAAAGCTTTCTACTCTAATAGTTTCTTCCCTAGGACTGCTAGACTTTAGAATTCCGTTTCAGGTTTCTGTTTTCCTGACTGTACTGACATGCAGAAGTTCAAGTGTAATGTAAATAGACATCTTGCTGCTCAACTCCCTACAAAGTGTTAAAGTTAGAGTAATCGAACTTGGTGGCCTTCTATATATTTAGTTATGTCTCTTGTCTCGGGTGGATATTCAATATGGCGTCCGGCTAACATTAACACCTGTTTATCCTACGTCGGGGGAAAGTACTAAGGGAGCTAACATTGGTAGCAGAGCTTATTCATTCGTGTGACAGATATTATATCTGTTCAACTTACGTTGAAACACAATTGAAAAAAAGATGGCATCATTTACGAAACAGCCACCTATTTTGCAGAGTGAAGAAATGTACACTGGATGAACACAAGACATAAATATATGATCTATCTTCACGTAGTTACATAAAGATAAACAGGGCCCAGCAATATTTTTGTTATTGCCACAAAACATACGAGAATGCATTTGACACTTAGACATCACAGATGTCGGCTGAACTGACGGATTAAAAATAATTACTGACAAGTTGGACGAGATATATTTAAGGGACGAAAACACGAATGCATACATGTCATTAAAGGAATTTGATTATTATAAAACAACTGCTGGAATAAACATAAACGACTTTTTGGTGCGTTATGAATTTTTGTACGAGAAATTACGTAAATACGGAATTTCTCTGCCGGAAGAGTCCAAGCATTTTTTGTTTTAAATGCAGCGATTGCAGCGTCAGAATTTTGGGGGAATTTTTGACACCCCTAACACGAAACTGCGAATAAAATATAAAAATACTCGTTATTTCTCTTATTAAAGTGGGTTGTCTATTTTCTTTATGGAATATACTTCCAAAATAAACTAATAAAGTTGTTTAAAAAGTAATAGAAATATTATTTTTTATTATTTCTAAAACAATGTTTACAAAGTACAGGCGCGGGCGACGCGCGCCTTTAATGACGCCATTTTTTACGTAATGAAATCAATTGAAATTTACAAGTTAAAAAATTTAAAAATCTATCAAAATTTTTCTAATTGTTCAATTTTTACGATATTTTCAGGGTCAATGTAAAATTTTATGCTCTTTCCAATAAACCAAATTTAATATTTTAGACAAACGTTTTTTGTGAAATTCACCCCCCCCCATTTTGAAATGTCTATTAAAAATAAAATTCATATAATTAATTGACTCACCAAAGTTTTATACATCACAAATTGAAGATAAAAGATCAAATAAAATATTCAAATTTAAAACAAAAAAAAGTAGTGTTTTTTTAGAAATTTACCTGTACAGTTCAAATTTTAAAACTTTGTTATTTCAAAAATCACGTTGATTTTCTCGTTTTTTTTTTTTTGTATGTGTGTGTGTGTGTGTGTGTGGGAGCTTATTTTATGTTTACATAATTCACTTAATATTGGGCGATGACAACATTTTTTTTCCTATCTTATCCAATGTTTTTTTTTTTTTTTTTTTTTTTTAATATTAAAAACAAAAATCTCCAGTCGCTAAATAAGAATTTCAATATATTAAATCAAGAATTCATGTATTTCTTTAAGAGATTAAAAAAAAAAAAATGGAAAAGTTGTTGATCCATGGAGCTGTGAGTGGTCAAAATCCTCGTGTTTTTATATTTAATCCTTTTGGCTAGCCGGGACTTTTTGGAGTTTTGTGCCGAAAATGGTGAGTTCATTTTTTTTAACTCACTCACCTTTCTATAACTTATGAGGAAATTGTACTGTAATTTTATTTTGATATTTGAAACTTTATTTGAGTAAAAAAAAAGTATTAATTTTTAAGGTAATTCTACACTTTATCGCAGAAACTTAAATAAAATTACGCCTCTAGTTTCGACGATAAAGTAGTGAGTGGGGTGTGTTTGTATTACACATTCAAAGAAGTTGTCACAAAACAAATATATAACAAATAAATGCTATCGAAGGCAAGATAAGTTACTTTTCTACATAACTGGATATATTTTTCGTGTTTTTGGTAATGTAACATGTTTATTCAGCTCGAAAAACATACTGTGTTTACCGATGTAAAATTTACGGTTTGTATTACTGTACACATAGATTCGAAAAAGTTGTAAAAAAAAATTATATAACAAATAAATGTTATCAAAGGCAAGATAGATTACTTTTCTACCAAACTAGATATATTTTTTGTGTTTTTATTCAATGTAACATGTTTATTCAGCTCGAAAAACAGTGTTTATCGATGTATTGGACAATTTAAAATGGCGGTCGAATCTCTCTTTAACACGATAAGTTTGGGAAAAGGTGTTATAAATAAAAAAAAATAGACAAAATGCTATTAAAAACCCACCGAATATATGTCAGCCTATGTCACGGTAACATATATTGAGCGAGTTTCTAACTATTTTGTCTATTTTTTTTTTTAACTCCTTTTCCCAAACTTACCATGTGAAAGAGAAAGTCGGGCGACACTGTGTCAGAATTTTTGTAGGAATTTTTGACACACCTAACACGAAACTACGAATAAAATATAAAAAAATACTTGTAATTTCTCTTTTAAAAGTGTTTTTTTTTAAATTTTCTTTATGGATTATACTTCCAAAATAAACTATTAAAGTTTTATAAAAAATAATAGAAATATTTTTTTTATTAAAAAAACAAACAAAAAAACTAATGAAAGTAATTGAATTTTACGAGTTCAGTATTTATATTTTCTTATTTTCGTGTTTAAATAAAAACATTTCTACTTTTATTCTGAATTCAAACTGTACTTACTTACATTGAAAAATATAAAATAGAAATCCTAAAGTTTTTTTTTTTTAAATATTTATATATATATATATATATATATATATATATATATATATATAAACATTCATTTATTTTATACACAAATGAATAAAAAAAAAATATATACCCCCTCCCCCAAAAAAAAACGTGTTTTTGTTCGTTATTATTACATTAAATGTTCGTTTATTCATATAGGGTAAATATGAAGAATTACTCCACCCTCGAAAATTCCTTCAAAATTTCCACTCATGAAGGTTTTCGGGGACGCTGAAAACGGAAATAGCCTTTAAAATTATGGCAAACGAGTAGTTTCCAAGTTATGAAGAAATGTTAGTGGTCAAAATGTGGGGGGTCACTTTTCTATAATAATTTAACGTATAATGAGCACCTACTTTATGGCCACATGGGGGGATCAACGTAGACTGAACACAATTTAACAGAAAATACTATTAATGCTTATTGCTTAACATATCATGGAACAAGTAGCTTCCATGAAGAAATGCACAGTCAATGTCGGCGCGTTAACAGTTAATTAAGCACCTAATTGAATATCCTTGTAATCGGCTTGCTTCGCTTGACGCGCCGCTTCTTCATTGAAACAGTTTTTTTTTTACCATTCCATACTTCCGTACGAATTTAGGAAAACTCGTCCCGGGAAAACTCGTCTCCGGAAAACTCGTCTCGGGAAAACTCGTCCCCTTTCGCTAGGTAGGAAAACTGGTCCCTTATTGAATAAATATCGATTGAAAACACATTTTATGATCGTTCTTGCAGGAGATATTGTTTTTTAAAATAGACTAAAACAAAAACATTAAACAAATAAAAATATTTTTTTAAAAATATTATGGGGGAGGGGCATAATATTTTAAAAAAAAATATTTTTATTTGTTTAATGTTTTTTTTTTTTTTTTTTTTAAATAAAATCGATTGTCCGTTTTCTACCTAACTGGCTAAATTTTTTTTTTTTTTTTTTTACTTTTTTTTTTATTACATTTTCACCCCAAACAAGGAAAATTGCCCCTTTGGTGTAGGGGGCTACTATCCGGGGCAACAACTACTGGGGTACTATGTAGGGATTTGGGCAGCAAGGTGTCGGTTCACGTTACACTTGAACTTCTGCACGTCAGTACTGTTGGGGAAGCAGGGACCTGGAATGGAATTCCAGAGTCTAGCGGTTCTGGGGAAGAAACTATTGGAGTAAAAAGATCTTTTACATCTAGGGATCTCTACAGTGTGGGGGTGGGATTTAGCAGCCTGTCGGGTTTGTCGAGGGTGCTCACGTCGTGGGGGCACAAGTGATTGCAGTTCGTCAGAGCATTCACCACTAAAATACTTGTAGAAAAGGCAGAGGGATGCAACATTTCGTCGATGGGACAGAGGCTGAAGTTTAGATGCCAGTTCAGGGCCTATCAGGTTTGCGACTCTCTTTTGAACCTTGTCAAGGAGCGAGAGATTAGTAGCAGATGCACCAGCCCAGATGTGGCAGCAATACTCCATACATGGGCGAATGGTGGCTTTATAAAGGTACAGGATACTTTCGGGTGTTAGTAGTTTTCTAGCACGGTAGAGAGAGCCCACCTTTCTTGCAGCGGCCCTGGCAATGCCTTCAATGTAATTGTTCCAACTCATGTTTCCTGTGAACGTTAGGCCAAGGAGTTTGAAAGATGGACTCTCAGATAAAGAGTCGTTGGCCATTGCTATGGGTGGTAGAGAGGGTTTCTTGTAATTATTGAATGAAACTAGTTTAGTCTTGGCAGCATTGAACGCGACCAACCACTTTTGTCCCCATTCCACTACAGATTGGAGGTCTTCCTCTAGTGTTTCTGCCATTTCTTTAGAAATGTATTCATTCGTCTTCCTGTCGTGCCTGCCATAGAGTGTAGTGTCATCAGCATATATACCCATCTCAGAGGCAATGTTGTCGGGGAGGTCATTTATGAATATCAGGAACAATAGAGGTCCAAGGATAGAACCCTGGGGCACCCCCGCATTTATATCATATTGTTTAGATGTACGACCGTCGAGGACAACCTGGATTTTTCTCTTATCTAAGAAGGATTTAATTATGTTAAGTATTCTACCAGTGATACCGTATGATCTGATTTTACTGAGGAGACCCTCATGCCATACCCTGTCAAAAGCCTTAGATATATCTAGAGCTACCGCTCTGCCCTCCCCCGCTTTGTCCAGTGAATGGTATATACGTTCAGAGATCACAGTTAGGATGTCTGCTGTGGAACGGGCTTGTCTAAATCCATATTGTTTGTCAGTCAGTAGTTTAGCATCTGTAAGATGATGGACTAGAGCATGGTTAATTATGGTCTCAAATATTTTGGCAAAAAGTGGGAGGAGGCTAATGGGGCGATAATTTGATGGGTCTGTCCTTTCGCCAGAATTCTTGAATACTAGTACAACAGAAGCAGTTTTCCAACAGCCCGGAAAGCAAGCTTCATTAAGGCATTTGTTGTAGAGTTTGGAGAGAACTGGAGCTACTTCGGCTGAGCACTTTTTTAATAGCACAGCTGGGATAAGATCTGGTTTCACTTATTTTAAAGCGTTTATTATGTTCATACAAAGTTAATTACAATTCATTTGGTTCTTATTTTAACGATGTTTTTTGGAGTCATAAAAACAATAATAAAAAACAAAACAAAAAAATTAAAAACTGGGAGCGTTACTTTTTTGTTTTGGTTTTTAATTATGATAGTTTTTTGTTGTTATGTTTTCGTTTTCTCTCATACCAAATGCACTCATTCGTTATTTAAAATTATAATTCTATC
>NC_136486.1:31265133-31425133 GCF_053919585.1 Euprymna scolopes
GTAAAATGTTTATTCGGTTAGAAAAAAATGCAGTGTTTATCGGTACATTTGAAAAAGACAAATGGCGGCGTGCTCGTTGTTGAATAAATGAGTCCAAACTAAAAACTATACAAAATACTGTTACAAACCCACTTAATAAATGTCAGCCTATGTCACGGTAACATATATTGAGTAGGTTTTTAACAGTATTTTGTATAGTTTTTTAGTTTGAACTCATTTTCCCAAACTTAATGTATTCCACAACAACCACGCCGCCATTTGTCTTTTTCACGTATATCGATAAACACTGTATGTTTTTGCGAACCGAATAAACATTTTATATTAAATGAAAATACTCAAATCTTATCCAGTTAGGTAGAAAAGTAACTTATCTTGCCTTTGATAACATTTATTTATTATATCTTTTTTTTTTTTTTTTGGACAACTTTTTCGTGTCTATGCGTATAGTAAAACAAACCCATTATTCAGAACATATTTTTATGTGGATAGCATATTTTGGAGTTCCCAAATGCGTCTTGAATGATAATGGGGGAGAATTTAAAAACAATGGTTACAGAGAGATGAATAAAAAACTTTATATTAGAACCTGCACTACAGCTGCTGAAAGTACATTCAGTAATGGCACTGTGGAACGTCCCAATTTAATATTGGCTTAAACAATTGAGAAAACATTGGAAGATGAGAAATTTGAACCAGAAATAGCCTTGGTTTGGGCTGTTAGTGCTAAAAATACTCTTCAGAATCATTCTGGACAAATGAGTTTGTTTTTGGATCCAATAAATATGCTGTCAGGTTTAATAGACCAGTTACCCGCATTAGATGCTTCAACAACTAGTGATATGGTTAGAATAAATTTAAATGCCTTGCATTTTTCGAGAAAAAGGTTCATGGAGGCTGAATCAAGTGAAAGAATCTAGAGAGCACTGCGATTTAATATGAGACATTATGTGGATGAACGATTTGTGACAGGGGACATTGTTTACTATAGAATGTAAAACTATAAAGGATGGCGTGGCCCTGCCAAAGTTTTGGGTAAAGAGGGCCAATGTGTATTGATCCGACACAGCGGAGCATTTTGCAGGATGCATCCATGTCACTTGATGAAATTATACAAGGACCTTGGAATGCCAAGGAATAAAGAAAATACAATTCCCTTAAATGAGATGAATGAAGTCTTGAAAGAGGAAGTTGAAAATCAACATGATGAAAATTCACATAGTAACAAGGAGGAAGTGAAAGCCGATACTATAAGGCTGAGCAAAGGGAAAATAGTGGAATATAAAATTATTGGAAGTAATGAGTGAAAGAAATGAAAGATTATGAGTACACAACCAAAATCAACTGGAAAATATGGCCATTGGTGAAATATAGGACCAGCTTCAGAAAATGAATGTCCAGTGTGCATCATTTGGAATAAGGTGGATCAGTGACGAGAACTTTCCCAAGCAACAGAAGGACATCGTGAAGAACTTGGCGAATGGTGGCCTTATAGAAGTATAGGATACTTTCAGGCGTTAATAGCTTTCTAGCACGGTAGAGAGAACCCACCTTCTTTGCAGCGGTCCTGGCAATGTTCTCAATGTAATTGTTCCAACTCATGTTTCCCGTGAACGTTAGGCCAAGGAGTTTAAACTGAACAAGAACAAGCAAAAGATGTGATTGATGCAAAGGGAGAAAGAAATAAAAAACATGAAAACTCATGACGTGCATGAATGTATCCCTAACATAGGTCAAAAATGCATATCAACAAGATGGGTGATAACAGAAAGTTAAGGATAGCAAAAAGATAACGAAGGCTCATCTTATAGCACTGGCTTCACATAACCTAAAAACAGACTCTGAAACTTGTAATGTTAACAGCCTCCATAAAGAATTGGCAGGTGGAGACCCTTGATTTCATCTCAGCATTTTTGCAAGGTATTTTTGCTAGAGAAAGAAGTATTTCTCAGACCACCATCTGAGGCATGTCCAGAGTCACAAGTGTTGCAATATGTATTTATGGGTTGAATGATGCGCCCCGTTCACAGCACAAGAGAGTTACTCGGGAATTAACTAAACTAAAAGGAATGGTAAGTGCATATGACAATGCACTATTTATTCGAAAATTTGATGGGATTTCTGGCAATGCATGTAGGTGATTTTATATTTTGTGCAAATGATTAATTAAAAAAAAAAACGTCATTTCAGAATTAAAGAAAATATCCAAGATTGGAATGCATAAAAATGGAACCATCAAATTTCTGGAATTGTGCGTTAGACAAACGGAAGATAGGATCATTATAAACCAAAACAATTGTGTGTCTTCTATTCTTTCAATAGATATAAAGAAAGGAAGATCCTATTTCAATAGATATAAAGAAAGGAAAAATGATGAGTTGAGTAAAGAGGAGAAAATAGATTTAAAAAAACTAAATGATGTCAAATGATGTGGGTATTTACCCAGACTTGACCTGATGCATCATTTGATGTGTGTAGGACGAGTATAATACCGGAAAATCTCCGAAAGTGAAGTTACTTTTTGAAGTCAACAAGTCGCTATTAAAGCTTAAATCCGGAACAGGCTCCATAACTTTTCCACAGCTTGGAAATCCTTCAGATTTTAGTGTGGTTTGCTATTCTGATGTTACCTATGCCAGCTTGGAGGGTGGTTCCTTACAGAGTGGATTTACTATCTTTGTTTATGGTAAGATGAATAGACTGGCTTCTATAGGCTGGTCATCAAAAGAACTTGACCGAGTAACAAAAAGCCTATTAACGTCCGAGACTCTTGCACTCAGTGAAGCTGCTGATGCAGGTGTATTGATATCTGCCATGCTGCAAGAAATCTTCAGACTACCCAAGTTAACTGAAGTACTTTGCAAAACAGACAACGCATCTTTGGTAAATACCTTAAAATCATCAAATCTTGTAAGTGACAGACGTTTGAGAGTTGATGTGGCCAGAGTAAAGGAAATGTTGGTAGAAGGAAGAAATCCAAATTGAATGGATCAGGGGAAGGAACAGATCGCAAACTGTTTGATAAAGATAGGAGCCTCTACTGAAATTCTAAGAAACTAATAACCCGTTTGCTTATTTTTTTATTTTTTATTTATTTATTTTTTTTTGTTGGAACTTTGATTTACACCTGACACCAGAAAACACCAGCAATGTTAAAGTTGAAGTTATCGAACTTGGTAGCCTTCTTCTATATATTTAGTTATGTCCATTGTCTCAAGTGGATATTCAATATACCGTCTGACCGACAATAAAATGTATTTATCCTACGTCATGGGATGTACTAACTGAAATAACACATAGCACCTCTACAAATTATGTCCCAGATAGTGTTATGTAATGAATGGCTGGAACCATCATACATACCTGAAAAGAAAAAACTTTAATAAAAGATTTAAAAGAGTGGGCATCGAATAATCGATTGTCTACCTGTTGAAAAGAGGAAGGGCTTACGTCATAAACAGAGAAATCGGACGACGATTTTTTTGTTTACAAAACAAATAAACGTGACATTCCTCGTAAGCTCTGGAATTACAGATATTGGCATGAGTGGGTAATTCACGTGTCGCTCGTTGAAGACAAAATCGAATGTTCTTCTGAGGTCAAAACGTGACTTAAGAACACATGTATCAACCGATTGACAGGACGCGTGGATAGAGAAAACAAAGCGACAAAATGCCAATAAAAACGGTGAATCAGCAGAGCAGAGCAGATAGAGCAGAGAGAGAGAGAAACACGGCATGTGTTGTTGAAGACCGTATTGTCGAAGCGTCATTTTTCCCTCCTCAGAGCACTGTGAGAAAAACTGCTAACTGTGAACTTCAGAACCACCAAAAGTAAAAAGACGATCTGTTTTAAATTGTAACTATATTGTAAAATATAATTTTATACAAAAACAAACACAATTGTGACTTACGTCTTTTAATGCATGTTTTTAAGTTACAGCTGATCGTTCTAAGTCGTCAACCGTTTTGTTTTCAGGTTCAACGTTGTTATGACATTTTTGACAATTGACGAGAGGCAAGATAAGGAAAAAGTGCCAGTCTAAGGTGAGATAACTCACTAGTCTTAACTCGTTGTCATCACAACCGCCTAGTAAACAAGTGAACCTACGGACGATCGACGTAACTAAAACTGCTATGTACCATTGTCAGGGAGTCCTACGCACTATTACGATTTCCCAACCTGGGAGCCACACCATAATACAACATAGTATTAATTGGTGCCTTGATGACCAGTTCACTCCGCAAGAGTGATAAGTAAGAACTTTTTAACAAAAACAAAACTAAACAAAAAGAACTCTTACACAAAAAGAACTTGGTTACAATATACACAACAACAAAGAAGAAGAAAAAAAAAACACAACGTGAATCAATCGACGAAGAGAAACGCGAACGCAGAAGCAAGAAAAAGAAGAAGAAAGAACACTGGACCTGAGGAAAAGCAAAGGTTAGTTGATTTTTTCAATATTTTTCTAAACCTCGGCTCTTTAAAAAAAAGTTTTGTTAAAAAAAAATAAAAAAAAAAAAAAAAAAAAAAAGTTAATATATATTTCTTTTCTTTCTTCTTTCTTTCTTGTATAATTTTGAAAATAATAGTAAAAGATGGAACAGCAGTTTTTCACAGATTTCGCTCAGATCCTAGGGGCTGAACTACACAATGTAGGGAAGGCCATTTCGAACTCTCTGAGGGGGGAGGCGTTGTTATCAAAAATAAAACCATTAGACACTAGACGATCGCAGGAATACAGAAGATGGCTAAATGATATAGATAAATACACTAGAATAGTTAGCCAAACAGAGGAAGAAAAATGCCAATTAGCGTTAATTACGACGGCTGGCCAAATAGGACAGTTTGTTTCAGGACTACTAGCCAACAATGAGAGTGTGGCATGGGTAGACTTGAAGCGAGCTCTAGATAATTATTTTGGAGTCCAGGCAGATCCTACCAAGTTTGTTAGGGAGTTAGCAAATATTAAGCAAGGTAGAAGCGAAACTGTGCAGGACTACATGCAGAGGTTAGTGCACTTGGCTATAGGTTCGTATGGTAGTCTAGATACGAACAATGAAGTAATAAAAAGCCAAGTGATAGGTTTCTTCATCGAGGGGCTATATGACAGACAAGTCAAAATCGCTGTCATGAGGGAAGAACCATCGGACCTCAAGGTAGCCTATGAAAAGGCCCTAATCGAGGATCGGTGGCAAAACCGCATAAGAGGCAATGACCGAGAAGAAGAACCTATGGAAATAAATTATAGTGGGCGCCAGAGGAATATAGAAGCGATAAGGAAAAAAAGATTCCCAGAGCCAGATAGGGGGCAGAGGAATTATAGAGGATTTAATAGGGGACCCGGCTTCAAGGCAAGAGAAACAGAGCGCCCTTGGCCGGGGATTAAGTGTTACAATTGCGGCAGAAAAGGCCATATAGCCAGGAACTACACCTTCCCTAAGTCGGGAAACGAGCAGACCCCACTCGCAAGACGCCCAGCGAGAGGAAGAGGGGTGAACAGTCAAAGATCATAGGACATATGGGCGCCGCTAATTGCATCCCTATTAAGATAGAGAAAAATAAGTTTAGGGCTTTAGTAGATACTGGCGCCGAAAATTCTGTAATAAAAAGTGCTGTATTAGAAAGTCTCAGAGAGAAGCCTGAGATAAAGAAAATAGAGATGAATTTAAGGACTGCAAACGGGTCACCTCTCATAGTGCAAGGAGTGGCGCGTTTACAAATTAAAGTAGGAAGCCAGTACATTCGACATGATTTTGTAGTGACGAAAAACCTTAAAAGGAACGTCATATTGGGCCGAGACTGGCTCAAGCAAAATAGTGTTAGAATGTACTTTGATTTAGGAGCAATCCGATTAGGCAGCGAGTACATAGCGCTGCAAGAGGAGGCTTATATTTCGAGTATAGTTAGATTAAGGCACAATGTCACCCTGAAACCGCAGCATTTACATGCGTGCACAGCCTGTGCCGAAATGAGAAATGGTCAGGGTTTAGATTACGAAGTAGTGCAGATAGATAAAGGCTTCCTAAGTGATCTAAGTGGTGTATCCGTAGCGAACACGGTAGTTAAAATTAAAGGTAGGAAAAGTTTTCCTTTGCTAATTATGAATAACACGAACCAGACAGTAAAATTAAAGAAAGGTTACAAGATAGGTAGATGTAGAAGAACAGAAGTAGTAATGGCAATATCAAAGCCAAATAAACAAAAGAAGTCGGGAAACAAAAGTAACCTCAACGGCATAAAAGTGCCGGAAGAAATGAGGAAAGTTTTAAATAAAGTCCTGCAACGAAATACTGATTTATTCGTCACAGAGGATAGATATTTAGGCCGGACTGACACAGTAGAGATGAGGATCGATACAGGAAAAAACGATCCCATAAAGAAAAACCCGTATAGAACACCTCTCAAACAACGAGAAGAAGTTAATGTAGCACTAGAGGAAATGCTACAGGCAGGGGTGATAGAAAGGTCAAACAGTCCGTGGAGTTTCCCGATAGTTTTGGTAAAAAAGAAAGACGGAACAAAGAGGTTCTGTGTAGATTTTAGGGCCCTGAATAAGATAACAAAGAAGTATGCCCGAGCGCTACCAGTAATTGATGATATACTGGCCTCGCTTGGGTCAGCAAAATATTTCTCAAAGTTGGACTTGAAATCAGGGTATTGGCAGGTAAAGTTGAACGAAAAAGATAAAGAGAAAACTGCGTTCACCTGTCATAGAGGACTGTTCCAATTTAATGTAATGCCATTCGGACTTGCTAACGCTCCGGGAGTGTTTCAGGAGCTAATGTCCGTAGTGTTACAGGGACAGGAAGAATTCGCCGTGCCTTATTTGGATGATATTTTGATATTCTCCAAAACAAAGGAGGAACATGTTAGGCATATAGAAAAGGTGTTAGGTAGTTTACGTAGGCATAATTTAAGGTTAAAGGCGGCGAAGTGTGAGTTTTTCGGCAAGGAAGTGCAATATCTGGGATTCCGAGTAAGTGAGAAAGGTATCCAGCCGGAGGGGGACAAGGTTAAAGCAATTCAGGCAATTGCGACCCCAACCACTGTGAAGCAGGTTAGATCCTTTATAGGCATGACATCCTATTCCAGGCGATTTATCAAGGATTTTTCTGTAATCGCCGAACCGTTAATTCGGTTAACTAGGAAGCATGCACGTTTCTGTTGGGACGATGCGTGTCAGTCTGCTTTTAATCGATTGAAATCGAAGCTTGCAGAGATGGTGATGCTGGCATACCCGGACACTAACAAAGGATACAGGTTATACACGGATGCCTCCGATTATGCGATCGGAGCAACCTTGTCTCAAATGGTCTACGACCCGGAGGAGGGTCGGGAGATAGAGAAACCCATTTATTTTCTATCTCATAAGTTGTCTGATACCCAGACTAGATGGTCAACAATAGAGAAAGAAGCATATGCGATTCACTATGCCTTAAACAAGTTGAATCACTACTTGCATAGTGCTACGTTCACCATCTACACGGATCACAGACCATTGGAGTACTTGCTGAAATCTCCGATACAGAATAGGAAGATACAGACGTGGGCATTAAGTATGGCTGGCTATGATTGCACCATACAGTACCTAAAAGGAAAAGATAACGTCTGTGCGGATCTCTTATCCCGTGCGGTAAATGCGAGTCGGGATGAAGACGATCCTCCAGTAGAAATAGATGATAGGAATTACACGGTGAGTGCGATAAACTCGAATCGTTTTGAACCAAGAGAGTTTGTATCGCATAAGGATGACGAAGGCTCACCGGTAGTAAGCGAGCGTCCTACACTATCAGGTTTGGATATGTGTAAAGAACAAGACGCCGATAGTCAGATCGTCGAATTAAAGAAACGGATGAGGAGCGGTAAAACGTCCAAGATGGAAGAAAAAAAGTACATCATAATGGACGATATCGTATATTATTTATCGCAACCCGACGACGATCCTGTAATTAGATTATATATTCCGTCACATTTGAGGATGAAGGTATTGAAACAATACCATGATGAGAATGGTCATATGGGTGTGGAGAAAACGTTCCACTCCATTAAACAGAAGTATTTCTGGCCTGGTTTGTTCAAGAAGGTAAACGAACACATAGGAAAGTGCGTCCCATGCCAGACCAGAAATTTGAGGAAGCAACAACCTCAAATGCAGGAGACCGACATGCCTTCTTTTCCTTTTGCTAAGATTGCATTGGATATTTCCGGACCCTATCCGAGGACTTTGTCAGGCAATCAATACATAGTCACGTTCATCGACATGTATAGTGGTTGGCCTGAGGCTTTCGCTGTACCTAATAAAAAGGCAGAGACAGTGGTGCATCTCTTAATTGAGGAAATATTTCCCAGATTTGGTGCACCATTGCAGTTACTTACGGATAACGGACCGGAGAACGTCAATGGGATCATGAAAAGGGCTTTAGAAGAGCTTAATGTTGATCACGTGACCACCTCATTTTACCACCCGCAAAGTAACGGGAAAATAGAAAGATTCCATAGGACGATGCATGACGTACTAGCAAAGAAAATAGGGGGCAATGACCGTTCATGGGACATGTACTTGAACCAGATGCTGGCTGCTGTAAGGTTTCATGTCAGCGAAACAACAAAGTACTCCCCCTATTATTTGCTCTATAATAGAGACGTTGTCTTGCCGTTAGACAACATACTGAGGCCGCGTAGAATTTACTACGGGGAAGAGGATCATGAGATCGCTCTGCAGGACATGCATCGGACCTTTACATTAGTCAGGAACAATGTAAAGAGAGCTAGGAAGAAAATGATAGATAGGGCCAACGAGAAAACAAAAGCAGTCGATTTTCAAGTTGGCGACTTAGTTTATTATAAAAATAATAGAAAAAAGGGAAAGCTAGACGTAAGATGGTCTCCATATTACGTAATAATAGAGAAGACGGGGCCAGTCTCGTATAGAATTAGAAGTCAACTGACGGGGGCAGTAACAAAAGCCCATGGGGAACACCTTCGGAAAGCAGAACTGGAGGAATGGGATATCCCCAACAAGCAAGAGGGCAGTAGAAAAACAACCCTGTCAGCACCGGTAGAGGATAGTAGTTCAGATCAAGAATCCTCTAGTGGGGAGGAAGAAAATTATCCCCAACAGAGCAATCGCCATCAACGAGAATCCCCAAGTCAGGAAAACAGGGTCCCGTTGATGGAACGGAAAATAATCACGCGTAGCATGACGGCTGAAAGGGCTAAAGAAGTTGATGAAATATGGAAGGAAGATATATATAACTTAGTGCCCAGGTCGTGCAGAGTTGATTATGATAGTAGGGATCAGCCAACCGTAGCTAGGGCTAGCACGGGGGTTGGGAACTCAGGTTATAATCGAACTGCGGGTCGGGAGCGCGGAACAGGATGTTTGGATTGGTTAAGAAAATTACTCTGTTGATGTTAGGCAACATCCTTATCATAGGGAGTTCGGAGTTGCCACCAATATTTAGGATCCTGGCGTTCTGGTCGAAATTTTTGTACTATATGCTGCCCACATTTTAAACAAGTCATTAAAATGTAAGACTCGTATTTAGTTAATTAGTAATATTAATTAAAGAGCCGAGGTAGTGGAGAATATTGGACAAATCGACCACTTCGGTAAAATTGGTAAATTTGCAGCGTATATTTTGCTGTTAAGTGCGGCCGATGCACTTATACCGAAAAAGACCTTATGCTTTTCTTGTTGATGTTTATTTTTATTTTATTTTTTTTTTCCTAAGTTAAACGGAAAAAAAAAATACAGTAAAAGAGATGAAAAAAAATTTTGACATTAAAAAAAAAACATTATTGGAAATGTCGATGGACCGATAGACGATTGAAAAAAAAAAAAAAAAAAAAAAAAATGGTTAATGGAGGGGTGTTATGTAATGAATGGCTGGAACCATCATACATACCTGAAAAGAAAAAACTTTAATAAAAGATTTAAAAGAGTGGGCATCGAATAATCGATTGTCTACCTGTTGAAAAGAGGAAGGGCTTACGTCATAAACAGAGAAATCGGACGACGATTTTTTTGTTTACAAAACAAATAAACGTGACATTCCTCGTAAGCTCTGGAATTACAGATATTGGCATGAGTGGGTAATTCACGTGTCGCTCGTTGAAGACAAAATCGAATGTTCTTCTGAGGTCAAAACGTGACTTAAGAACACATGTATCAACCGATTGACAGGACGTGTGGATAGAGAAAACAAAGCGACAAAATGCCAATAAAAACGGTGAATCAGCAGAGCAGAGCAGATAGAGCAGAGAGAGAGAGAGAAACACGGCATGTGTTGTTGAAGACCGTATTGTCGAAGCGTCATTTTTCCCTCCTCAGAGCACTGTGAGAAAAACTGCTAACTGTGAACTTCAGAACCACCAAAAGAAAAAAGACGATCTGTTTTAAATTGTAACTATATTGTAAAATATAATTTTATACAAAAACAAACACAATTGTGACTTACGTCTTTTAATGCATGTTTTTAAGTTACAGCTGATCGTTCTAAGTCGTCAACCGTTTTGTTTTCAGGTTCAACGTTGTTATGACATTTTTGACAATTGACGAGAGGCAAGATAAGGAAAAAGTGCCAGTCTAAGGTGAGATAACTCACTAGTCTTAACTCGTTGTCATCACAACCGCCTAGTAAACAAGTGAACCTACGGACGATCGACGTAACTAAAACTGCTATGTACCATTGTCAGGGAGTCCTACGCACTATTACGATTTCCCAACCTGGGAGCCACACCATAATACAACAATAGTAGCCCCCTACATCAATGTTGCACTGTACCTTGTTTGGGGCGAAAACGTAATAATTTTTTTTTTTTTTTGTAATTTCAATTCATGTCATCCTTTTAAACAATTTCCAAACCCGAATTACTTCCATACGAGGCAAGTAGCCTGCTACTTGAGCAACCGCGCCACACACAAGAAAGTATATTAGCTAACATAGATCAAGCAAACCGTGGCGAAATCCGACAATGGAATGTACCTACTTCTTCTCAAATAAGGAGTGTAGTTATCAAACCACTGATAGCCCAAGCCGATGTCTCACAAGTTGTTTGACTGGAAATAATATCATCACACATTCTAAAAATTCTAATATTAATTCGCTTGGTAAGATTGTTGGATGACATCAGCATAGAAAGTGTAAAAGTCCGACTTTCCATCTAACATTTATCTTTGGCTGTTTTTTAAGCTTGGAGTAATATATTTTCTTCTTACATCAAGTAATTTCATGCCTTGTCTAGAGCGATTTTAAACTAAAAAAGAAAGAAGCAGTCCAAGTCACAAGTATAGAGTACTGAACTAAAGCAGTTTTAACCAGCTTCTTCCAAAAGAGGCAGTTCCCTGGAAATAGGAAATTTACAAACAGTTTCCTGTCGCTTGTATATCCTCGTCAAGAGAGATGACAACGTCCTCCTATGTACATCACTTTGTTTTCCCAAATGGTTGCCCGTCTGGTACTGACCGGAATCCACGTTGCTTAACTTTGGTGATCTAATGAGAATCGATGTATCAACATGATTATGCCATAAAGCGTAGAGTGTAGAGTGGACACTCGTGAAAGCATAACCGAGAGAATTTGAATGCCTCTGAGATCCTATCCTCAGGTCTCCTTGGTCTCTTTTTTCTTTTTTTTTTTACACGGTGGTCACCAGTTATCAAGGCCTGGAAGCCACTCAGGGATAAGGGTTATTGCAAGTACAGTACGTTAGTGTGCAGATTTGAAAGTGTTTACTGAAGGGGGCGGTTCATTAGGAATTTGTTAACGTTGGACTTGAAGACATCCAAGTTGTAGTCAGGTAGGAAGCAGGCAGACGGAACAGAGTTCCACAGGCGTGCAGTTCTAAGAAAGAAGCTTTGTTCATGGAATCCACGTTTTGATTTAGGCACAGATAAAGAGTGGGGGAAATTTTTCACAGTGGATTCAGCTAGACGGGTGTTTTTCATGAAAGATTGATTTGTAAGCGTTTGTGAGAGACTCTGGCGTGAGAACACTTCTCATTAGAAGTAAACCCTGACCAAATATAAAAAAAGAGCCATCCAGCACGTCATCTTCCAATCGCCAGAGGCACCCCCTCTGTTAATAGAGGGCAGCTTTTAATAAAATAATAAAAAGTCGTAAACAATGAGAAACTCATCTAAAATATAAATAAAAACAAAAGAAATTCATTTTAGCAACCTATTATTTATGAATGCTTGCTTAAATTTTCAAAGGCTTCTAACGATTTTGCTCTACAAAACCGCCTGAAATTAAGAAACATTTTTGAACGTTCCCAGGATTAAAACGTGACCTTAATTGTTAACCTGTTTCGGCATCATATCAAAACCTTTTCTTTTTTTTTTTAATGTTGTGGCCGAGTTGAAATATGACACTAAGCCTGACTATTTAAACGTATGCACATGAGACTAACCAGGCCTAAATTTATGCTCCCTGTCGAAATATAAGTTACACTTGTTTTTTTTATAATATTTTTTTTTCATCGAATGCTGTTTAGGCTGAGAACTGGGCATACTAATCTGAATGGTCAAAATACATTATATTCTTTAAGCAAAATTTATACATTCACAAGTTTTGTTTCTTTTGTTAACAAAATCAATAATCATAAATTTTATCCTTTGCCTTAGGCATGAAACTCCCTGAATCGTTATTTTTTTGGGTTGTGGTGGGGAGCGATTGAGAGGAGGACAGTTGAGAGGGGGGAGGGCGATGGTCATGCAATTTTGTCAAAAACTCGCACAAAAATACCACATTAATTCTACTTAGATAAATAATCCCAAATTTGTTTTAACACATTCGCTGCCAGCTATAGCTTTATTAAATTTATTGTCAAAGCCAACAAATAATAATGCACATGAATATAATTTGGAATATATATAAAATCTTTATCTGTGAGAAATTCCATTTATATTCGCCATCTTTTTTGTTTAGGCCGCCCACGACAGTTAGGTGGTCGGCCGTGGTTGGTTAATTTTTAATGAATCAAGTGAATTGTTTGGCGCCCTTTTTGTATCATGCTTTTTTTTCAGTCCAAGCAGAAACTCGGCGAGGGATGGACTCCAATTCAGCAGCTCCCACACGTGAAGGGAGCTACGTCAATTTCTTCATGTTGTATCACCAAACTGTTGATGAACAAAGGATCACATCTCTACAAACAGAGACAATTTTATATTGCTGAAATTATCCTGATTACAGGATGACATTCATGAACATTTCTTCATGTTTTATTTACAAAATATTGGATCTTATCTCGATTCAAATAGAGTCCCAAGAGACTCGCATTATGCCTAATTATCGGCGCCAACATTCCCGCCGAGCCCACCATGAATATACATGGATCCTTTCGAGGAACAAAGAACTAACACTCCGACAATAGGAGTTCATACTACCGGCTCTATGCTTCAGAGGCAAAACTGGCCACTGTTTTGCAAATGGACAATACCAGAACCAATAAACTTCCATTGCTGTTACTTTTGAATAAATTTCGAGTTTGAAAAGTATGGCTTTTGTATTTGTGGATTCTTTTGCCTCTGCAGGGAGTAAATTGGGATGTGAGGAATAATTTTTTACATATGATTTATTTTTAAAGGAATTATCACGAGCCATTTGTCAGTTTTTATCAGTTTGTATATTTTTGTAATAAAAATAACTCTTATCAGCTTTTATTTATAGTGAATCATTCAACTTATACCTAGGCAGTGGCATACCTATGTAAAATGGCGCACATGGCAAAGTTTGAATGAGCGCCCCTTCTTAATAATTTATACCTTAGATATACCTAACTACTAATTTTAATTTTTGTCAAGCAATTTTTGCGCCCATGTCAGAGTGGCGCCCATGGCACGGGCCATGCATGCCATACCCTAAATACGCCACTGTACCTAGGGCTGTGACAACAGCATATACTTTTCATTGTTTTGACTCTCGAGTGTGTATCCGACACAGACACAATTAATCAACCGAGAACCACATCACTCTACATAAAGCATATAAGGTATCAATGGATATATACCTGCGAATCAAAACAAGCAAAAGAATATGCTGTTGTCATTGCCCTACTTATAACTTGTATACGTATTCGATAGAAAAAAAAAAACATAATACATGGCAGGGGTCAAATACAAGATAACTTGTAAACATTCAGTATGTGTTATTTTCAGATGCTAGTTCAAGTTAAAGACAGTTATTTTACATGCCCAGCGTGCATTGACAAATATCTATATAAAAGCCAAGTACGTCCAAGGATGGAATACTGTTGCCATATCTGGGCAGGAGCGGCCAAAAACAGCCTATCATGCCTTGACAGAGTACAAAATAGACTTCGTGGCTTAGTGGGGGATGCCCTTTTCTCTACCCTGCAACCTCTCTCCCACAGAAGAGACGTTGCGAACATATCCTTGTTTTATCGTTATTTTCATGGCAGGTGCTCGTCTGAACTCCAAGATCTGGTCCCTCCTCGCCAATCTTTCACGAAAAACACCCGTCTAGCTGAATCCACGGTGAAAAATTTCCCCCACTCTATATCTGTGCCTAAATCAAAACGTGGATTCACTGAACAAAGCTTCTTTCTTAGAACTGCACGCATGTGGAACTCTGTTCCGTCTGCCTGCTTCCCTCCGGACAACAACTTGGATGTCTTCAAGTCCAATGTTAACAAATTCCTAATGAACCGCCCCCTTAATTAAACACTTCATCAAATCTCCACACTAACGTATTGTACTTGCAATAACCCTTATCCCTGAGTGGCTTCCGGGCCTTGATAAGTGTTGATCACTGTGTAAAAAAAAAAAAAAAAAAGAAGAATTCTGTTACTACGAGTTTAGTGGGCAAGGCTAAGCAAATGCCAGGATACGAGAAGACTTGTAGTGGGCATC
Source organism: Euprymna scolopes (assembly GCF_053919585.1). NCBI lineage: Eukaryota > Metazoa > Mollusca > Cephalopoda > Sepiida > Sepiolidae > Euprymna > Euprymna scolopes. Next base: position 31,280,012 of record NC_136486.1, read on the forward strand.
GAATGTGTTAAAAGGATTTTATTTACCAAAAACTTTAATTGTAGAGTAGAAACATTTACAGATATTTTTTTTTTTGAATGTAGATCCGTAAGGCCCTCTGCCAACAGTTAGGCTACCCACTGTTATCCGGCTGCTTTGAAAGCAAGCAGGTCAGTCTCTAAATGAGAGCGGAGGCTAAGTGTGTGCCACAAATAATACAAATTAGAGTGGAAGCTGGCCTCCTCTAAGATATAACATAACAGTTTTCCCGTGACAAGGGAGAGGCAAAATAAAATGAATGCTGAAAACCTTTTGCAGAACTTCCAACGGTATGATGCTCCCAGGAAGAAAATAGTCATCATCATCATCATCATCATCAGTCTAACGTCCATTTTACATGTTGGCATGTGTTGGACAGCTTTCATAAATTTACTTCTAAACTAACCTATCTCTGACTAGGTCCTTATTTATCCCTCGCTATCTCAATCCATCCTTATCACTTCCTCCAGTACTTACCTTCGCCTTCCCTTGCCAACTAACCATGCTAGTTCAGTTGTTCTACATCTTCTCACCCAACCATTCTCATCCCTTATATCCTTGTCAACATATCTGTTTAAATCCTGACATGTGTTGGACGACTTTTAAAAATGGACTTTAAAAATAACTTAGGCCTTATTTATCTCTTTCTCTTAAGTTCATCTTTATTACTCACTTACATGTTTTCCTTTACCTTCCCTGTGAACTAAACCTTTTTTTTTTACTTGCGAGTCATCAATTATCAAGGTCTTAAGATCACATGAGAATAAGTGTTAATGAATGTAAGGTGGTTATATATTAATCGTTAATGGTGTAAATTGGGTAGAATTTGGTTATTTATGAGGACAGTTTAACAAGAACTTGTTTACATTGGATTTGAAGGTTGTATTCAATCAGGAAGCAGGCCAGTGAAACAGTGTTCCAAAGGCGGACAGTTTTGGGAAAGAAGCTTTGTTCATGGAATCTGTGTTTATGTTTAGGTACAAATAGAAAGTGGGGGACAGCGTATATGGTGGTTTTAGCTAGTTGAGTGCTTTTTGTGAAAGTTTGATAAAGGGGAACCATAGATTAGAGTTCAGTCGAGCACTAGCCATGAAAATAATGATAGAGCAAAGACAGGCTTACAATGTCTCTTCCTTGGGATGCGATGTGGCAATAGTACTTGGCTCATACAGATAGAGGAATGCATCGCCAGTGAAATGCTTACTGGAGCGATAGAATGATCCAACCATTTTTCCAGCAATCTTGGCAACAGATTTGATGTATGCGTTCCATTTCAGATCAAGAGTGAAGATCAGTCCCAGAAGCTTGTTAATACAGGGAGCTTCCTCAAGATGAGAGCTGTTCATTTCAATTGGGGTGTGATGTGGATCAGAGTGATTATGACGAAAGGAGAGAAGCTTGGTTTTCGATGCATCAAAATTAACCACCTTTTCCTTGTTGCATTACATTCTCAAGATCAGAAGAGATCTTGGTCATTGGTGGCCTTTGAAGGGTTGCCATAGATTGTGGTGTCGTTTGCATAAGTGTCTACAAATGATTTAAGAATGTGATTTGGGAGATCATTGATGAAGATCAGGAAGAGAGTTGGGCTCAGGATGGAACCTTGAGGGATGCTGCATTAATACTATGAGTTTTTGATTGCTGCCTATCAACCTGTTTTTCATCTACTGAAATAGAACTCTCATCCATTTTTTTCAACAGGGCCATATCACTGAAGTCTTTTGTTCTGCGCACATCACTCTATGTTGTCCAGATTTAATCTTCCTCTGTGGTCATCAGATCTAATCCCGTCTGAAAGATTCACTTTAAAGATGTTTGCTTGCAATAGAAGATGTAAAGAACCTTGGTTGACAGCCTAAATTTTTAACAGAGCTTGATGATGATAATATCTTCAGTAATTCTTCATTTTTGTCTTGTCGTGTCAGAACTTGAATGCCTACAAGATACTATTTTTGAGTGTCTAAGGAGTTAATCAGAACAACTTGGCATGAGGATATTTTTCCCTAGATGTAAACCATAACCAAATATTCAAGATCATATAGTATTCGAGGTGCAAATAAGATTTCCTCAGTACAGATAACACACACAGCCTTTTACGAGAATTGGTGCACTTTCTCAAAGTGATGTTACCTCAAGTAACAGCATGAAGCTGGATACTCCACCAGACCAGTTGAATTCTTATCCTGGACCCCAGTAGGACCAAGAGACTACAAGAAAGTTTAACTATAACAGATTAAAATGGTCAATTATGTTATCAACTTCTTTACAAACTCAGTGTTTGAGACATATGGCATACCTTAAATAAGTTTCCAGACTTTTTTGTACAGGCATTTAAAATTGATGTAGACTCTAAAAAATTCAGTATGTTATTGCTATACATATTATGACCAATTTGCATGATTTCAGGTCTAAATGAACAGCTACAGCAAGAAGTGGAATACACCCTACTAAAGCCTGATTGTCACAGCTGGTGGATTTCAAAAATGCAATCTTGACGTGAGGACACTTCAGAAAACGATATGCAATAAAATTCTGTTTTAAACTTGGATAAAATGCCACGTAAGGAATGCTTCAGATTGCTTTTGGATAATCTTGTATGAATCGAGCATTAGTTTTTGAGTGGCATAAGAGATTCAAGCATGGCAGGGAGTCTGTGAGGGATGATGAGAGGTGTAGGTGAAGCAAGGAAATCAGAACACCAGAGTTAATTGACCAAATAAAGAATTTCATCGATAAGAACCGTCGTGAGTCTATAAAGACAGTAAGTGCCCAGTTTGATGTCAGTGTGGGAACTGTACACACAATTATTTGTGAGGAACTGAAGATGCGGAGGATTTGCACAAACTTTGTCCCAAAGGTGCTCAGAGAAGATCAGTCCACAACTCCATCTTTGGAACAAACTATTTGACCAAGCTAGGCATCAAAACAGTTCCTCGTCCTCCCTAAAGTCAAACCTTGCTCCCTATGACTTTTGGTTATTCTCTAAGCTCAAGAAAAATCTTAGAGGCTGACGTTATGAGACAATCGAAGAAATGAAAGAGGCCGTGATGAGGATTATTGATACACTCACACAAGAGGACTTCCGTGAACTTTCCATAAGTTACTGGAACAGTAAAAGTGCATTGCAGCCGGAAGAGATTACTTCGAAGGGGACTAGAGTTTCATGTGTGTACTATCAATAAAAGTGTCTATATGAAAAAAAATCTGGAAACTTATTGAAGGCACCTCGCAAAGGAGAACTGAAGTATTTGAGGAAAGTTAAAAATTTATGACCTAGTAAACAGTGATTTAATTTTAAGCTTCTGAATTTTTTAGATGAGGATTGATAATTTGCGTTATTTGGATTACTCAGACTATTGTTCTCATCTTGTTTTGACCGATGTAACCTTTGGCCTTTGTCAGCTGTATCTTCTTGAACTCAGGACTCTTTCTGTCAAACGCAGGGATCTGTATAGACTTTCAAACAGTACGCTTTATATAAGTGACCGGGATAGCATGCTTTCATCCCATTATGCTTTCATTCTGAGTAGCAATCTTAAGTAATCTCCGATTGCATACTTAGTATCGCCCACAGTGGGGATTGAACCTTCAACTTTTAGAACAGTGCCACTTAGAACTGGATTTTACTTAGTATTCTGTCTGTTTTACAACGGTCTCTTGCGTTGTTTAAATAAAGAGTTCCATTAAAAATTCTGTATAGATTCCTGGGTTTTATTCTTTATTAAATTCAGTCCTGGGAAGATGCGGCTTAAGTCTGTATACATTTTAATAATAGCTTGCATAAGAAGGATTATGTGTAAATGGTATTATGCTGTATTTCCCCCCATCTCAAAAAACAAAAACAAAAAACAAACAAAACAAAACAATAAAAAAGAAAACGAAAAGCAATGGAAAAATATTGGAGCTGCGAGGTGGAGGGTGGGCACATGCTTCCCTGCGGATCCGTCTTTTCTTTTCTAAGATAAAATCTCACTCGATTGATTCAATGTGCATTCGTTACATAACCTTGCCACTACTCTTACCAGCAATAAATCTCCGCCATATCCCTGTCCTTCCAGCAAGAAACATCCTGTATAAAGTTCCATGCATTCGGGAATGACACATTTCTCTCTCTCTCTCTCTCTCTCTCTCTCTCTCTCTCTCTCTCTCTCTCTCTCTCTCGTTCCCTTTTTCTTTCCTTTCTCACTATCCAGCTTTTACCTCTTCTCTTATGTACCCACCCCTCCGTCGACCAACCAGACATCCTAAAGATTGCGAATGGTCAGGGGTCGTAGTTGATTGCACAGTTGTTGAGTCACCATCATGAGATAAGACATGGCAGAATGCTAGTTCTGGCTCTCTTTTTCATCACCCCTTGCCAAGTGTATATTTGTTCAGATTATGTCAGGGTAAGGTGGATAGTCACGCAGGATAGCTTTTCCTTAATTCGCATAGCTATTTGGAAACCAATAGCTGTTTTGCTCCTGCATTCTTTATGTGTTATTTATGTTATTAATTTTTTTTTTCGTTATTTTTATTGAACCTGAACACCCATTACAGGAGGAGTTTATAATACAGCGACACATTTGCAAACGGAAAATACTTCAAAGCAATAAAGCACACACTGATGTGGTAAAACATGTAATAAGAAAGATTGCACAACTAAAAGGTTTTTGCAATAACTTAAAATCTAATCAAATATCAGTGATAAAATATTTCAGTGTTCAAAATCTTTTTTTTAAATAGAAAAGTACATATTCTTAGTGTTTTAAATCTTATTAAACCCAGAAACTAAAACGTTTTACTGCTTTAAATCTTATTAAAATCATAAATGAATAATTTTCGCTGCTTTAAATCTCGTTAAAATCAGAGATTAAATATCTTCAGTATTTTAAGTCCCATTAAAAATCAGATATTAAATATGTGCAGTATTTTAAATCTTATTAAAATCAGATTAAATATTTTTAGTGATTTAAATCTTAATAAAATCAGAGATAAATTATTTTTAGTGTTTTAAATCTTATTAAAATCAGAGATTAAATATTTTTTTAGTGTTTTAAATCTTATTAAAATCACAGATATAAAGTTTTAATGTTTTAAATCTTATTAAAATCAGAGATAAAATAATTTTAGTGTTTTAAATCTTATTAAAATCAGAGATAAAATATTTTTAGTGTTTTAAATCTTATTAAAATCAGAGATAAAATAGTTTTAGTGTTTTAAATCTTATTAAAATCAGATAATATATATATATATATTTTTTTTTACACAGGCATCACCACATTATCAAGGCCAAGATGCCACTCAAGGATAAGGGTTAAAGAGTGTACAGTAGAAATTGGACAATATAGTAATCATTAGTAATGAAAATGCATATGCAAATAGGTGGGTCTAAATACTTCAAAGCAATAAATAATAAATATCACAACCTATCCAGGCTGTGAGTAATTCTGACCAAACCTAAAGTTCCTAAGTCTGGTTGCCTTAAAGTAGTTTGACGACGAAAGGATTTTTTTTCTTGCATTTGTTATGAAATAGGATTTTAAAAAATGTGCTGGTTTTATTGAACATGTTTAGAAGGGTGCATTTTTGTTTTATTTTTTATTTTCATTATTGATTCTTACATTATGCATTTTTGTACTGAGGAGGGATTAGGATACTTTGCTTGCGCGCATAATCTGATATCCACCTTGCATGTAAACAGTAGACAGCAAACCACTGTCACACACACACAAACACACACACACACATACATAGTTGAGTTTTTTATCGCTCTGACATTGATATTAAAATCCTACATTTTCTATTTAAAAATTATTAAAACGAACTTCTTAATATACTCAGTCATGGAGCGACTACATGAAACTTCACTAATTTACATATTCCTTTAAAAAATGAACGTTAATTAATTACATTCATTTTTTATGGTTTTTTAATAGCTGATTTGTTTCATTTCACTATTATGCAAAATTCTATTTATGCATAGTTTCTACATTATGCATAATTGCATAGAATTTAAGATAAAAACGTTCTAGCACACAGAAAAATATATAAATTTTGAACCATGCCCCTGTCAAAGAACCTACTGTTGATTTTATATGTCGGGCCTTTCTACTTGTACAGTCATAAAACTTCTAAAATGCACCATAAGGTGTTAACTTTAGTCAAAATCGCCTGTTTCTTATTTCATTGTATCTTTTTGATTATCGATTATCATCGAAGACATTCCGATACAAAACCTATCTAAGAACACTGCCAGGCATATACAGCACAATTGTGTGAAATTTCAAAATAATCATCTCAGCCGCTTAGGAGTCCATGGGGAACATACCCCTCACACACACGCACACACAGACAAAGTTCCTTTTATATAATAGTAAATGTTTCAAAAGACGCAGTTATCATCAATCTAAGCCCGGATGGACATGATATCGTGAGATAATATATATAATTAAAAAATATGATTTATTTTTAATTCTTCATTACCATGATGTGCTTATATCATGAAGGTTTTATGTAATTTTACAATATTCATTCTAATATTAACTGGAGAGGGGTCGCCCGGTCTTACCCTGTATTAAAATATTCTTGAATATATTTTAATTCATTCAGATTTCGTGTTTATTATTACACAGCCAATTCTCTATTGAATATTATATTGTACCTAATATATTAGTACTGATGTAATTTTTTTAATAAAATTAATTTGTACGCCATCAACTAGAATCGAAACCAAAACATGTAGCACTCCAGCCACATACCCTACCGTTTGAGCTACCACAAAATATATAAGAAAGATTTCAAATTAAATCACTCCAAGCCATGTATAAATTTGCACATGCGCAAAAGTAAAAGACATATGTTGACAAATTGAAATGAACAGTTTGCATTTCCAACATACAAACCATCCTTGGTGTATGATTACTATTTCCTGTTAATTTCAGTATTAAGTGATCAGTAGTTTAAAAGTTTATAAGTTAAATATTTTATACATACATACATACATGCATACATACATGCATACATACATGCATACATCTACTGTTTTATTTATATAGAAGATCGGCTATATATTTCTCAGCCAGTATAAAGTTTTTTTCTTTGCTAAATGGTCACCACTTATCAAGGCCAGAGACACTCGAGAATAAAACTTAATGAGAAAGCATAATCATTGGGACTAATTTTTTAATACATGTTCCGAATAGGAATCTGTTGTTAAAAGCAACCCAGTTGTAATCTTCAGGGAGGCAGTTCTGTGGTAATGTGTTTCACAGACGAAAAGCCCTCTCAAAGAAGCTCTCTTTGTGGGATTTTCACTTGACAATTGGCACACTGAGGTAGAAAGAAATATTTTTTTTGTTATGGTACCAAGACGAGTTCTTGCTGTGAATAAGGAGATACAAGAGAATTGAACTCAATCGAGCATCTTCCATTGAAATAATGATAGAAACTAGCGATCTCTCTTCTGTAGAATGGGGTTGTAGGCACCGGAAGAGATAATCTTCCTCACTAAATTTCAAAGTCGATTCTGAATTCCGTCACGACAATGAAGAGTGTTCTGAGTGTCACTTCCATAGATGTCTTGGGATGTATCCGACCTTTATATAGTTAGTAGATTGCATTGTAGTGTATGTGTGTAACAGAAGATCAGAAAAACATTTATACTGTCAGTTTCAAATCCAACACAAAAGGGGACCAGTCTCTGGTTATTATGCTGGACTCTCTTCATCCCCCCCCCACCTCTCTCTCTCTCTCTCTTTTAGGAGATCATCTTCCCCAATAGATTTCGAAGTCGATTCTGAATTTCGCCAAGGAAATGAAGTGTGTCACTTCTGCAAATATCTTGGAACGTATCTAAGCTAGTAGTCAGATATTTTCTAGAGCGGTAGAATGATCCAGCCATTTTTCTAGTGGCCTCAGCAACAGACACGATAGACGTCTTCCAGGTAAGATCTGGACTGATAGTAAGGCTCATAAGTTTATCGAAAGAAGAAGGAAAAGCCGTTCATTTCCACTGGGATAAAACAAAGATCTAAGCATAAAACAAAGATCTAAGCATTGGTGGGGAAAGGAGAGGAGCTTCGTTTTAAAGGTTTTAAAAGTGACGAATCATTTTTTCTTAATTCTGTCAAAGCAACAAAGAGTGCTCTGAGTGGCACTCAAAGGCGTAGCCAGCTGTATTTTATATGCTTTTTGACCCCCCCCCTCGAGAAGTCAACCAACTTTTTTTCCCTAATTTAAAACGCCAGTAGGGTAGTCAGAGATAGGCAGGCAAGCATTTACCTCGTTGTAAATAATTCGTCTGCTAATGTGGGAATTATTTACTGTTTGCGAATCGATTCTGCCTGCCATTTCAGAATAACGCCTCAAAGTTTAGGGGCATTTTGCAGAGTTGGATTCGTTTCGTTCCAGATATTTACTTATTTTCATTTTTTATTCAAAAACGAAACAAAATTTTCGTATCGTTTCGTTTATTTTTTCGTACATCTATAAATATTTAATTATAACCAGAATGTTACAAAAGGTTAAAAAAAAAAATGAAAAACTACGAAATATGAAAAGTTATAATTAGGGCAACCAAAAAATTGCATTTATTAATCGGGTTGAGTAATTTAACAAAGTTAATTATATAAAAATTTCATAAATCCATCCAAATGTTTAAATTTCACGTTATAAAAACATTTAATGAGCACTAATTGCAAATTTTAGGTTGCTTTAATTATTACAAGCGAAACAAACGAAACGAAGCCTTACTAAAACGAAACGAACGAAACATTGTAAAATTTTTGCTACAAAAGTTTGGATCCCCTTCTCTTTGGTCCTTCCTGGCTACGCCTTTGGCGGCACTTCCCCAGATGTAGCAGTTGTACTCTATCTTGGGACTTATCGGATTCTTATACAGATAGTGACAGACAATAATAATGTGAATTAAAAAAAAAGAAGGAAAGATGAACAGAAGAATAAAACTGAGGAGACAGGAAAAAGAACGAGAGGGAAAAGAGAGAAGAAAAACGTGACCTTAAATGAATAATTGCTATTTCTTGACATCGTTGCGATCTGACAGAAACGAGATCGTTTGAAAGGCGGCTGGCACTTTATGGAAAATTGATTTATATCATCGGTAGTGAATGTCACCGGGTTGTTGGCGGCCATTTTGATTAATTTTTTTTATTATTATTATGATTTCTCCCTCTTTTTTCTCTTTTCCATTTAACAATAACATTATTAAAATGGCACACCAAAGAGAAATACAGTTGGTTCAATATGATATCAGCAGTATTTAGAGCTGATAGTGCATTTTTTTTTATTCTCAAGCCTTGGGTCATGTTAACCACTTAGGTGTAAATGCAGGGAGAGGAAGAGCAGCAATTATACCGGTTTTGATGACGAGCACTTTAGCATTGTTAGGTCACGCTGACCATTTCCAGTGGTGACAAGCCAACTGGAGAAACTGACTCTTGGCACAATTGACTGGAAGGCACCATTATTGCAGTTGTTTGTAATAGTAAAAACTAGGTGTTCAAAAATTAACAGTCAGCATAGCCTAACGGTTAAATCTATTTTAATTTATGCAGATTTCAGATTTATTATTATAGAGCCAATTCTCTGAGTATTATATTATACCTAATATATAGTTGTGATTTCAAAAGTTCAATATATATACTAGCAAAAGTACCCGTCGTTGACTGGGTTCGAAAACAGCCTTCAGAAAATGGACTCTGATTTATCAAAATATGATAGGTTATGGAAGGAAGGGTTGTAAAGAGATAGCTTCAAATTTGGGAGTATCAACACCAAAGCAATATATGATGAAAGTAAAAATAAAATAGATAAACCCCATAATTTATTATACCATACCTGTTCACACTGAAACACTTATCACAATATTCTGTGTATCTATATTAAAAAACCTTGTTAAACTTTGTGACATATTTCCATTTTATGGAGGTCAGGTGCGAACGAACACCCTATAATTATATTATACTATATTTCTTTAAACTGAAACATAATTATCAAAGTATACTTACGCAGATAGATATGAAAAGTCTTTATTAAAGTTTGTGCCTATTTCCATTCTATGGAGGTCAGGTGCACACGCAGACCCCACAATTTTATTATACCATCCCTATTTAAGTTAAAACATACTTATCAAAGTATTCTTATATACATCTATATCAAAAACATTTGTAAACGTTTTTTTTTAATTTTTGAATATCTTATTTCCATACTTTGTGGACCAGGCGCGAACGCAGACCCCACAACGGACGGATCAAACATACCCATTCCTGTGTCTCGATACATCTATCATTGCATGTAATCAGTTTTTTAAAATAGTCAACCATATAGGAGCCTATTCATGACCAGACACACACACACACACACACACACACACACACACAGCCATTCAGCTTTATATTATAGATATATATGACTTGAGTACCATCAGCTAAAATCGAAACAAAAACATCTCTACAGAATTATTCGTTACCATCTAAGCTACGTCCACATACATATCAAACTTTAAAAATTAACATAGTTAAGCATATAAATGTGTATTTGTGCATGCATAAAAGGTACATGTCTAGTCAGCTTACATCTGCCAAATTCTAATTTTTAAATTTTGACTCCTTAGTATCTATTTTTACTGGCTGAAAACCAAATCGAATTTATTTCACAGGTCCGAATCTCCTGTATATCAAATTTTAAATCTGTAGGATAAAAATTTAAAGCCAGACAAGATTACTTATATATAATTATTACAATAATAATTTTTTAATACCTACAGACACTAGTGTTTCATCACTGTGGAGAATTATCAGTGCAAGGTGACATAATTACTACCAGTTGGGGGGGGGTGTAAAGTAACCTTGTCTGTCTGTGTGCAGAAGGGTCTCTACCAAACTAATATATATATAATTATTTTAATAATGAATGTTTTAAAATATTAGTTATATATGCATAGATTTTATCCTTTCGGAGTCATCAATGTAGAAATAACCATTTCACACAAGTCGCAGGTTTTTAACCTTAGAAATCAGAGTCATATTTAACTCCAAATCCGAGTCTGCCAACTGAATGGGGTTAACGTAAATAGTTAGATTTATTTCTCTTCTCATTTCTATCTATATATCTATAAAAGTGAGCATGTGTGTGTGTGTGTGTGTGTGTGTGTGTGTGTGTGTGTGTGTGTGTACATTTACCTCCGACAATTTTGGGTCTAAACACTTGAAATTTTACATATAGGTTCCTTGGACATGGATCTAACTTAATAACATGATTCGAGCCCAAAACAATAAATGTTCAGGAGTCATAATAGGGTTCAAAGCTTTTAAAAAGTTGACCTCTGCGGTCTCTACCAAATTACTCAGACAATTTCTGGTCTAAACATTTGAAATTTTACATAAAGGGTATTCAGAGATAGGGCAAGCTTTTTAATCGGTTTGGATTGAAAATTTTTAGTTATCAATATATAAATGTATGCATGTATGTATGTATGCATGTATGTTTGCATGTCTGCCTAAAACTTTCGACAGAGGCGACGGATTTTACCAAGATTAGTATCGTTTTGAAGTTCGACCTTTCAGACGACAAATACCGAAAAATTGGCTAAAAACATTAATATCTTCGCCTACAACTGGGCACTTTTCTACAGGGGGGGTCGCTTTTTCGCCGATATTTTTTAAAGTCATCCTCTCCTTTCGATTGTCTAGCCTTAATTTAAACATAAGTCACTTCCGGTTTGGCGGTGGTTGTAATGACAAAGACGTCAGGTCTTTCCCTTGTTCTTTTCCTTCTTTGCGGTACGAGTTCGAACCTGCCTTCCTTCTACCACTTCTTTTTTTTTTTGCTCAACAAACACATCCAAACATCCGGGCAACACCGGGCTGAAATGCTAGTATATCTATAAAAGTGAATGTGTCTGTGTGTGTACATTTCTCTACGCAATAACTCTATCAATTTTAAGTCTACAGACTCGAAATTTGATATACAGGGTACTAAGATTTGAGAAAATTTTTGTAATCCGTTTTCAGCCAGAAATTTGGCTGCTAAGGGGTCAAAGTTCAACGATTTGACCTTTGAGAACTCTACCAAACTCCTCCGACAATTTTGGGTCTAAACACTTGAAATTTTAGATATAAGTTCCTTGGACATGGATCTAACTTAATAACTTGATGTGAGCTCAAAACAATAAATGTTAAGAGGTTATAGTAGGGGTCAAAGTTTAAAAAATTGACCGCTTTTTTTTTTTTTTTGCTCAAAACACATCCAAACACCCGGGCAACGCCGGGCTGAAATGCTAGTCTTATATATTTTCAAGGGAAAGCATACAGCCATAGACAGTCGTTATAATAGTATATGACAGCGAGAAATTAGACGCAAAGAACTGCATGGTTAGTAAAATGTAAATATCTTCAAATAATTCTAAGACAATTTGGAGGTTGCAAACATTTATGAGATTAATGAAATTTGAACCATGGTTATTATTCCCCTAAACACACACACACACACACACACACACACACACACACACACACACACACACACACACACACATATATATATTACAATAGAAAAATGCGAGCATGAAAATTAAACATGGAAAAGTAAAGGACGAATTGCTAAAACTGGAAAAGAAAAGAATAAGATATTCTAATAAAAACTATAATAAATTTATAACTTAAAATATTGCAGCATTAAGAATTGATTATATATGTTATAAATTGAATTAAAAAAAAATTCTTAATGCTGCAATATTTTAAGTTATAAATTTTATATTTTTTACTAGAATATCTTGTCCTTTTCTTTTCCAGTTTTAACAACTTGTTTACTTTTCGTGTTCGCATTTTATTTATTGTAATCCACGATTTTTCTAGGCTTCCAATAAATTCAATTGTTGTTTAATTTCAATCTTATTGTTTTGCCCCATAAACGTCTGCTTTCAATAAAATCCCCCAATTATTTCTCTTTCATGCTTTCATTCTCTCTGTTTAACTTGTTACTTCTCTTTTTGCGACAGCAGTGAATTCGTAGCAACAGTAGTTGCTATGGAAACCAGTCATAAAAAACGTTGCTCACCTCCTTACATATTTTACGATTTTGAACACCAGGAAATTTATCATAACTTTTGTTTTACTGAACAAAAATTGAATTTTTTTTTCACAATATAGCTGAGAAGGTGATCTATAAACTGTAATAATTGTTTGAAATTTGGTCAAAAATGAGTAGCCAGCGAAGCTTTTAAGCAGTTCTAAATTACCAAAACTGCCACTTAACCATATATTCAAACACGGTAGTGTTTGAATGATATATATATCTATACTATAAAGCTGAACATTTGTGTGTGTGTCTGGTCACAAATAGGCTCCTATATGGTTTACTATTACAGAAAACTGTTCACATATAATGATAGAAGATGTATCGAGATACAGGAATGGGTATGTTTGATCTCTCATAATTATGATTCATTAAAATTGTGGGGTCTGCGTTCGCGCCTGGTCCACAAATTATGAAAATAAAAATAAAAAATTTAAAAAAAAACGTTTACAAGTGCTTTTGATATAGATGTACATAAGAATACTTTGATAAGTATGTTTTAACTTAAATAGGGATGGTATAATAAAATTGTGGGGTCTGCGTGCGCACCTGATCTCCATAGAATGGAAATAGGCACAAACTTTACTAAAGACTTTTCATATCTATCTGCATAACTATACGTTGATAATTATGTTTCAGTTTGAAGAAATATGGTATAATAAAATTATGGGGTGTTCGTTCGCACCTTGACCTTCATAGAATGGAAATATGTCACAAAGTTTAACAAGGTTTTTTAATATAGATACACAGAATATTGTGATAAGTGTTTCAGTGTGAACAGGTATGGTATAATAAATTATGGGGTTTATCTATTTTATTTTTACTTTCATCATATTTTGCTTTGGTTTGATACCTCCAAATTCGAAGCTATCTCTTTACAACCCTTCCTTCCATAACCTATCATATTTTGATAAATCAGAGTCCATTTTCTGAAGGCTGTTTTTGAACCCAGTCAATGATGGGTACTTTTGCTAGTATATATATATATATATATATATATATATATACTCATGTTCACCCCCTAGCAAGGCATATTGCCACTTGGACGTATGCAACACTGCATTGTCTGCCATCTACTGCTTAGTTTGAAAGATCTTTCAGAATACAACAATAAGAACTGCATAAAAATGTAGGAAACTGTTGTATGATTGCACATATTTAAAAGACACACAAAGAAGAATTCATACAAATAATTTAGATCCATACTTACCTTGTTTTCCCTCTACTGCCAAACAGGTGCATACTCCACCAGAATAGATGCATTCTTATCCTGGAATCCAGTGAGACCAAAACGAAAGATATACTACAACATATGAAAATGGTTAATTGGGGAGAGGACAATTATGTTCTCAATTTCTTTACTAACTCAGTGTTTGAGAGATAAAGAACTTTAATGGAACATCCGAATATCTATGTATCTCATATAGAGTTCAAGTGTTAGCCCCAGGTTGGGGGCCCCTTGATTTCTGAGAACTTCGATTGAAGTAAAATAAAACAAATGGTCCCCCCTCGCCAAACTTTCACAAGAAACACCTATCTAGCAGAAAACACTATCACTAATTTCCCCCACTCTTTATCTGTGCCTAAACCTAAACGTAGATTGCATGAGCAAAGATTCTTTCTTAGAACTGCACGCCTATGGAATTGTCTTCCGTTTTCCTGCTTTCCAGCTGACTACAATATGGTTGTCTTCAAGTCCAACGTAAACAAGTTCTTGATGAGCCGTTCCACTTAAGTTAACAGATTTACTGAATTTCTATTACTAACGATTACTATATTGTCCAATTGACTACTGTACACTCTTAACGCTTATTCTTGAGTGGTCTCTGGCCTTGATAAGTGGTTATGCCTATGTAAAAAAAAGGAGAACTTGAATGTCTACTAGATACAATCCTTGCGTGTCTAAAGTCTTTCTGTACATGAGAATACTTCTTACCGGAAGTAAACCCTGATCAAATATTCAAGGACATGGTGTACTGTCTCTTCAAGCCATCCAGCACGTTCTTCAGGTTGCAAATGGAGACACCTCTCTATTTATAGAGGGCAGCTTCTAATACCAAACAAAAAGCCGTGGTCAATGAGGAACTAACTGATAAAAAAATTAGTAAAAATAAACGTGCATGATTGCAGGTCGGCACTCAGGATGAAGAGGAACACTCAACCTGTTTATACACCAGGCAGGAAGTGATAAGTGATGGTGTGAAACTTCTCTCCTCTGGAAGTGACACGATAATCAAAAAAAAAAAAAAACGCATTAGAGGGCTAAAAGCTCAACCATGGCCAATTGCAAAAGACAAGGTCCTATTGTTTTGCTACCACTATTCGAAGCTTGAGAAATGGAGCAAAACCTAAACTGCGATATAGTGGGGCAGGTTATCTGAATATTCCATAAGAATCTTTCACTTAGTGATACAAGCATCAAGTGAAAGATTGTTTCAGCAATCAGCTCCACTAATACTTACAAAGAAGATTAAAAAAACAAAAAAAACTTGACCTCCAAGAAGACAAGAAGGAATCCATCTTTAAAATTGAAAAGACTTTGCTCGTGAAGCAAAATTTTGCTTTTTATTAATAGAGATCTTCCAAAGCATGGAGACTCTTACTCTAAAATATTGATAGAAAAACATAAAAATATTGATAGAAAAACATGAAAAATATTGATAGAAAAACATGAAAAATATTGATAGAAAACATGAAAAATATTGATAGAAAAACATGAAAAATATTAATAGAAAAACATGAAAAATATTGATAGAAAACATGAAAAATATTGATAGAAAAACATGAAAAATATTGATAGAAAACATGAAAAATATTGATAGAAAAACATGAAAAATATTGATAGAAAAACATGAAAAATATTAATAGAAAAACATGAAAAATATTGATAGAAAACATGAAAAATATTGATAGAAAAACATGAAAAATATTGATAGAAAAACATGAAAAATATTGATAGAAAAACATGAAAAATATTGATAGAAAAACATGAAAAATATTGATATAAAGACATGAAAAATATTGATAGAAAGACATGAAAAATATTGATAGAAAAACATGAACATATTGATAGAAAAACATGAAAAATATTGATAGAAAAACATGAAAAATATTAATAGAAAGACATGAAAAATATTGATAGAAAAACATGAAAATTATTGATAGAAAGACATGAAAAATATTGATAGAAAGACATGAAAAATATTGATAGAAAGACATGAAAAATATTGATAGAAAAACATGAACATATTGATAGAAAAACATGAAAAATATTGATAGAAAAACATGAAAAATATTAATAGAAAGACATGAAAAATATTGATAGAAAAACATGAAAAATATTGATAGAAAGACATGAAAAATATTGATAGAAAGACATGAAAAATATTGATAGAAAGACATGAAAAATATTGATAGAAAAACATGAAAAATATTGATAGAAATACATGAAAAATATTGATAGAAAAACATGAACATATTGATAGAAAGACATGAAAAATATTGATAGAAAGACATGAAAAATATTGATAGAAAGACATGAAAAATATTAATAGAAAGACATGAAAAATATTGATAGAAAGACATGAAAAATATTGATAGGAAAACATGAAAAATATTGATAGAAAGACATGAAAAATATTGATAGAAAAA
The DNA here is from genome assembly GCF_053919585.1 of Euprymna scolopes. NCBI lineage: Eukaryota > Metazoa > Mollusca > Cephalopoda > Sepiida > Sepiolidae > Euprymna > Euprymna scolopes. The sequence goes on from NC_136486.1 coordinate 31,296,755, forward strand.
CATGAAAAATATTGATAGAAAGACATGAAAAATATTGATAGAAAAACATGAACATATTGATAGAAAAACATGAAAAATATTGATAGAAAAACATGAACAGATTGATAGAAAGACATGAAAAATATTGATAGAAAGACATGAAAAATATTAATAGAAAGACATGAAAAATATTGATAGAAAAACATGAAAAATATTGATAGAAAGACATGAAAAATATTGATAAAGACATGAAAAATATTGATAGAAAGACATGAAAAATATTGATAGAAAGACATGAAAAATATTGATAGAAAAACATGAAAAATATTGATAGAAAGACATGAAAAATATTGATAGAAAGACATGAAAAATATTGATAGAAAAACATGAACATATTGATAGAAAAACATGAAAAATATTGATAGAAAAACATGAACATATTGATAGAAAAACATGAACATATTGATAGAAAAACATGAAAAATATTGATAGAAAGACATGAAAAATATTAATAGAAAGACATGAAAAATATTGATAGAAAAACATGAAAATATTGATAGAAAGACATGAAAAATATTGATAGAAATACATGAAAAATATTGATAGAAAGACATGAAAAATATTGATAGAAAGACATGAAAAATATTGATAGAAAAACATGAAAAATATTGATAGAAATACATGAAAAATATTGATAGAAAAACATGAACATATTGATAGAAAGACATGAAAAATATTGATAGAAAGACATGAAAAATATTGATAGAAAGACATAAAAAATATTAATAGAAAGACATGAAAAATATTGATAGAAAGACATGAAAAATATTGATAGGAAAACATGAAAAATATTGATAGAAAGACATGAAAAATATTGATAGAAAAACATGAAAAATATTGATAGAAAGACATGAAAAATATTGATAGAAAAACATGAACATATTGATAGAAAAACATGAAAAATATTGATAGAAAAACATGAACATATTGATAGAAAGACATGAAAAATATTGATAGAAAAACATGAAAAATATTGATAGAAAGACATGAAAAATATTGATAAAGACATGAAAAATATTTATAGAAAGACATGAAAAATATTGATAAAGACATGAAAAATATTGATAGAAAGACATGAAAAATATTGATAGAAAGACATGAAAAATATTGATAAAGACATGAAAAATATTGATAGAAAGACATGAAAAATATTGATAAAGACATGAAAAATATTTATAGAAAGACATGAAAAATATTGATAAAGACATGAAAAATATTGATAGAAAGACATGAAAAATATTGATAGAAAGACATGAAAAATATTGATAAAGACATGAAAAATATTGATAGAAAGACATGAAAAATATTGATAAAGACATGAAAAATATTGATAGAAAAACATGAACATATTGATAGAAAGACATGAAAAATATTGATAGAAAGACATGAAAAATATTGATAGAAAGACATGAAAAATATTGATAGAAAACATGAAAAATATTGATAGAAAGACATGAAAAATATTGATAGAAAGACATGAAAAATATTGATAGAAAAACATGAAAAATATTGACATCTAAAAGTTGACAAGTTTGTTGTTTTTTTTTTTTTTGGTGGAGGGAGTTTTTTTTTACAAAAACTTTCCCAGTAAATACTAATATTGACGAAGTACACCTGCAGAGATTGAAGATGCTTTCTTGCTCTGCATACTTGCGCAGCAACTAGGTCGGTTGGTTGTTTTTTTTTTTTTTTTACGGCATATCAACCTTTTTCAGGTTATTTAATGCCGAATCTAGTTATTTTTGGGAATGATTTTTAATGGAGTATATTTTTTTTTGTAAGTTTAATTCTATTTAACCCATAGTTGGGACCCTAATAGGTACTACTACTCCGGGTCAGAGTGGACCTGGGGGCAATGGCAATTAAAGGGTGGTTCCACACTCCTCATGGCCCGCAATGTGGGCCTCACCATCGGATATAGTTTTAGGTCATATCCAGGACCGCAGCAACTAGGGACTTTTATTTTATAAATCAACAGAGATTAGACTGGTCCCTGTTTATTGTAGTGTATTAGATGACTCTCATGTGCATATGAACTAGGTTTTCGAGGCCAAAAAGAAGCAGAGTGATTGTTAAATGGGAGCAAAGTGGTTGTGTGATCTTTTGGTGAAGGACATCCTATTTTGAAAAAGAAAGTAAAGATCCTCCAAAGATGGTCACCACCACATATATTTTGTCCCCCTCCCCGGTCATCCCTAATCTGTTGTATCATATCTTAGAGGATATTATCCATTCCCATATTCCACCCCGATCTGTTTTAATTTAGACATCCCACTAAGCCCCCACTCTCATTTAGAGATTGTCCTGCTTGCTTTCAGAACACCTGTAAAGACAGTGGGCAGTCTAGCACTTAGCAGAGGGTTAGGAAGGCTTTACTTACCTACATTTTTCTCTTCTTTTTTTTTTTTTAATAACTGTAAATGTTTTTTCAACTCCCCACAATACTTTTTTTCATAAATAAAATCATTTCGAAACAAATCGGGATCATTTCATCTAAGATTAAGCCACAAAGTGAATGTGGTATTCTGGTGAGAGTGTCTAGCATATGCTAAGTCAAACAGTTTTTGATAAAATTGGATGACCATTGACACCCCGTCCTCAAAAAAATAAAATAAAAATATTTTGGCTTCATACCTAAAACAAAACATGAACTTCATGATTATTGCTTTTGTTCAAAAAACAAACTTGTGTATATATATATTAGTGATGGGACGATTCCAATATTGTTTTCTGATTCTGATGCAATTACCCATTCCATAGTAAATTCCCGATTCCAATACAAGTACCAATTCCGATTCTTTATTAATCTCTAAATATTTAACATAGATGTGTTATGTTTTTTCAGTTACCGTAAAATACATGTGTAGATAATTTCTCAAACATGACCATGAACTTGTAAAGGGATGATCTATAGATTTTAGTTGTATTGATAGCTTGAAATCAATAAATATTTATCAGCAGTTGAAGATTTTGTTTAAAAAAAAAATCAAATAATAAAGGCAATTAAAAGAATCGTTTTTGGCATCAGAAGATAGGCACAAATTTTTCTGATTCTGATGCCTCCAAAAGTTAAAATTTTTCTGATGTTCTATTCCAATTTCGATTAATCTCAACATTAATATATATATATATATATATATATATATATATATATAATATATATATATATATATATATTTTCTTTATAAAATCACTTCACGTTAGGTTGATTTGTCTCATTTATGGTAAAGTAGTTTCGTTTTTATTTATTTCAGGTATGTTCAGAATAGCTTTTAAAAGAAACTCCAATTCCCAGCTTTGGAATTTTCCACAAGTAAGTCTGATTGTTTAATAATCAACCCTTTAGGACCAAAGTTTCCAAAGTTTTTGAATGGATAAGTTTTTTGAGCTATGCAGGCCAAAAAATAAATTTAAAAAATGACCTGACGTTTTTTTGGACCGTTTTGTTCATTAATTTTGCTTTTTAGTGAAAATGGAGTTTCAAAGAATGCTGTTCTTGCTATTCTTCTCATCAGAGGACATAAAGAAATCAGCAAATTATATTTGTAGCAATGCATGATTGAAGTTTACCATTGAACATGTGCGTATACAATAATTTTTATAACAACCATAATAATAATAAAAATAATAATTATAATAACTAGCAATAATAAAATAATAATAATGATGATGATAATAATAACTAGCAATAATAATAACAATAATAATAACATTAATATTAATAATAATTAGCAATCATAAAAGTAACAATAATAATAAGTAGCAATAATGAAAATAATAATAACAATAATAATAAAAAACAGCAATCATAATAATAATATTAATGATAACTAGTAATAATAAAAATGATAACTAGCAATAATAATAATAATAATAATAATAATAATAATAAATAGCAAAACCTCATTCTTTTCATCATTTTCTTAACAAAAAAGAAAAACCATTACACTATTTTCACACATTTCAATTTTTATAAATTTTTCCTGAACATTTTTACATTTTCCATGAAAAAAAAAAAAATATATATATATACTATATTCTGAACGATTATTTCTACATATATTTTTCTTACATCAAAATAACTTCCATTTTTATTAATGTATTCTCACAGAATCTCTATCTCTACGATTATATAAATGCAACTTTGTCTGTGTGTGTGGGTTCGTTCCTTATAAACTCCAAAACGGATGAACAGATTTTCTTTAAAATTTACATAACTTTAGTGAATAAGTTTGGGAGTGATATTAGTTAAGTTTTGTCTCAGAATACTCCCGATAATTACCAATAATCAATAATCGAAACAGTTATTTAAATTTATCTATCATCGGTAAATCCATTTCCTCCATGTCGTCGCTTAGCAACAAGGATAGAACAACGGGCCGTGAAAATTCTACTGTGGGTAAGTTGATAGCGTGTAAATTTCTTAATTTTTTTTCATTAACTGCAAAGAATTTTATAAGACTTGAAAATTTATGTTTATTCGAAATACATGATTACTTAAGTTGAACTCTTATAATGGCACCTGTCTTTTTATCAAATACTGATGTCTCTCAGGTCGAAATTGAAATTCACATGCTTAAAGAAATAATTTAAAAACAACCCTTTTATACATTAAATTCTTGCTAAAAACTAGGGAAAGACAGTAAAAAAAAAAAACATCTAAAATATTATTGCAAAGTCACGATCAAGGCTAAAAGTTTACTAACTTTATCGAAAAAAAAAATAAAATAAAATATATAACCGATAACTCAATGAAAAATTGTATTTATTATTAGGACACCAGACTTAAAAAAATCATGTGTAAAAATTATTTGATTCACAGGTTAAAAAAAATTATTTTTTCTAATTTCTCCAGTACATACGCTCTTTTTATAGACACTAAGAAAATATACAATTAAAAATAAAATAATCCAACATATGTGTTGTATTATCAAGAAAAAGTATTGAGAAGTTTATTAAAAATAATAATAAAAAAAGTATTGGGAAGTTTATTAAGAATAATAAAAAAAAATGGCCGATAAATCAATGAAAATTGTTTACAACGGGTTTATAAAAAAATCGGTATGTATGCAGAGAAGCTGCTGTGCTATCTATTAATAATATTTTCAAATTAAATTCAGGTTTTATGATATCTTTTCGTTATCCAATTGCTATGTCAAAGTACAAAATAGTTACAAAACACCCCTCCCCATGTTAAGAATAGGCTTCTAAATAATAACGTTATTATTTCAGCCCATTATCTGCTCCGCATAAGTACAAAAAGATCTAATGTAAAAATTATATATTATACGCTTTTTTAGACACTAAGAAAATATTCAATTAAAGGGAGGAATAATTTTTTTATTTTTTTTACATAGGCGTCACCACTTATCAAGGCCGATAGGCCACTCAAGGATAAGGGTTAAAGAGTGTAGAGTAGTCAAAAGGAAAATATAGTAATCGATAGTAATGGAAGTTCAGTAAATTTGTTAACTTAAGTGGAACGGCTCATCAGAAACTTGTTCACGTTGGACTTGAAGACAACCATATTATAGACAGCTGGAAAGCAGGAAAACGGAAGACAATTCCACAGGCGTGCAGTTCTAAGAAAGAAGCTTTGATCATGGAATCTATGTTTAGGTTTAGGCACAGATAAAGAGTGTGGAAAATTATTGATAATGTTTTCAGCTAGTCTAGTGTTTCTTGTGAAAGTTTGGCGAGGGGGGACCATAGATTGAAGCTCAGTCATACACTTTCCATGAAAATAACAATAAAGCAGAGACAAACTCGCAACATCTCTTCTGTGAGATAGAGGTTGCAGCGAAGAGAAAAGGACATCTCCCACCAGGCCACGAAGTCTATTTTGAACCCTATCAAGGCAGGACAAGTCTTTTCTAGCAGCTGCTGCCCATATGCGGCAACAGTATTCCATCCTTGGACGTATCTGGCTCTTATATAGATAGAGAATTGCATCACTAGTGAGATATCTATCGGATCGATAGAAAGATCCTACCATTTTTCCAGCGGCCTTGGCAACAGATTTGATGTACGTATTCCATTTAAGATCAGGAGTAAAGGTCAAGCCCAGAAGCCTGTCAAAACTTGAGGCCTCCCCAAGACGAGAGCCATTCATTTTAATTGATGCCAGATGGGGATCAAAACGTTGATGATGTAAAGATAGAAGCTTGGTTTTAGATGCATTAAAAGTAACCAGCCACTCCTTTCCCCATTGTACAACGTGATCAAGATCAGAGGAGAGAGAATCGGAGAGAACTTGGTCATTTACTGTCTTTGATGTGCTACCATAGATGGTAGTGTCGTCAGCAAAAATGTCTACGAATGATGTAAGGATGTGATTTGGAAGATCATTAATGTAGATCAGGAAAAGAGTTGGGCCCAGGATGGACCCCTGAGGGACTCCAGCATTTATACTGTGAGCTTCTGATTTTTGCCCCTCAACTACTACTCTTATGAACCTATCAGAGAGAAATGATTTAATAATTGAGAAGACATTTCCAGCTATACCATAGCTGGAGATCTTGTGAAGTAAACCTTTATACCATACCCTATCAAAGGCCTTTGATATGTCAAGAGCAATTTCCCTAGAAAGGTTGCCTCTGTCGAGAGATTCGCTAATTCTATGAGATATAACTGTAATCACATCTGCTGTAGATCTAGCAGAACGGAAACCATATTGTGTGTCACTAAGAAGGTTATTTTTGCTGAGATGGTTGATTACTTCTCTATTTAACACAGATTCCAGCAACTTACTCATGACACACAGGAGACTTATTGGCCTGTACTGAGAGGGGAATGAACGATCACCTGAATTCTTAAATACAGGGCATACTGATGATTTTCCAGGGTGATGGGAAGCAATTCTCCTTAAGACAACGTTTAAACAGTTTTGTAAGTATGGGTGCTAGTTCTGGTTGAAGTTTTTTGAGTACTATAATTGGAATACCGTCAGAGCCGGTTGCTTTACTGGAATCAAGGTTTTTGATTAGCTTGGCAACATCACATACAGATATTTGTATATCACATATTGTGTTTTCTGATACAGGAGGAAATATTGGGGGTTGGCGGCCTTGGTCGCAAAGGGTAGAATTGGCTGCAAAGTTCTTGGCAAAGAATTCATTATAAAATAAAAACACTCATTTAAAGATTTATTTGAAAATTAATAATAATAATAATAATGATAATGATGCTGATGATGATTATGATGAAGAAGAAGAAGAAGAAATAGAGTGGAACTATTTTAATATTTTTATGAAATGAATATTAAAATTTGAAATTTAAGAAAACCAAAACGATGTGTTTTTGTTTTTTTGAAATAAATATTTACCTTTTAAAAAGTAAATAAATATTTATTTTAAAGAAAAAGAAAACATATTGTTTCGGCTTAATTTCTAATTTTATTATTAACTAGCTGTACCCTGCCATGCGTTGCTGTGGCTCAAATTGGCGCAATGGAAAAAGTTCCAAAATGAGAAAAAGCATGTTTCTTATAGGTTTAATTTTCCATTTTACATGGGTACACAGTTTTTGTTGTTCCATTTTCTTAGCTGATATAGAGATTTTCCGGTTTGGTGACTCTTGAATACGTAATATAAATTGTCCATGTGAAAAAACAGTCAGTGTGTAACTGTAAGGCCCACAATTGTAAAGATTGTTCCCTGTGCTTTGTTGATGGTTATTGCAAATAACAAAATTGGAAAGTGCAATTTGCTAAAGTGTAATGATGTATCCGGTGGAATCATAGGAATGCATGGAATCAAGATATATTCATCTGTGAAAGGTCCTGTTAAGATTGCTGTTTCTATGATATTGTTTTTTTGTTTTTTTTTACTGCGAGCTATGTGCTATTGCAAAGCTTGGATTGGTTTATATTTCACAACATGATAATTAGTACACCAAATTTCAGTTGCAATACATGCGGTGGCATCCCTGGCAAATATAGCTGTTGGATAATTAACCACTTTATCTGCTTTCACAACAGTGTCGATGGATTTGTATTTGACTACCTCACTTGGAATTTTACATTGAATAATAGCGTTAAGTTCATGGGAATCTTTGTATTGACCTGCAAGAATAGCTCATTCACTCAGTCAAATGGAATTCTTATAATTTGAATATCTGCAAAAACCTTTTAAACTAACTATTCTTTTGATAAAATAAAATTACAGAAATTACAGAAGTTAAAATCAAAGAATTTTGCCCTTAACTCTGATCAGCTGGCACTTTTTCGTACCCAATTTCCCACAAGTGATGCAAAAGATTTTGTGCGGATCGAACAGTCTGCAACTGGATATGCATATTTTGAGTTAAGTTTAATGTCTTCACATGGAACAAAAAAGTAGAGTATTTGAGGCAAGCATTTATTTCATCTGCTGGTGTTGATTGAAGAATAACAGGTAACATTTGTCTGAAATCTCCTGCAAGCAATATTACTGCATTCCCAAATGGTCTGACATTGCCACGCAAATCTTGCAAGGATCGACCAAGAGCCTCAAGTGATTTTTTGCATACCACTGTGCATTCATTCTAAACAATAAGTTTGCATTTTTGCAATATTTTCCCCCATATTGGATGTTTTGGAGATGTCGAACATGAGATTTTTGAAAAATTGAATGTTTTAAAGTAGAATAAATAATTCTTCTACTTGGCAGCAAGGTCGCAGGTATTCCTCATGCATCAAGGGCTTAGGCTCTGTCATTTTGTTACCAAATGGCTGCCAAAATCAATTTAATTAGAAAGGTTTTACCAGTTACTTCTGGTGCTGTTCAAGGTAGCAGTAATTTCCAAATAACTTCTATTCTCACAGTCAGTAAATTAGGTGACTAAAATAGGATTTATCCATGTTTTGACAATGCCTTATTTACTGTAATTAATTTAGGAGACTAAAATAGGATGAGGGATTAGAGATGGACAGATAGAGAGGAAGATATATAGATAGAAAAGAGACAGTGAGAGGAAAATAGAGAAAGAGAAGGAGATAGAGAGATAAAGGGATTGATAGATAAACAGAGAGAGGGGGAGAGTTAGAAACAGAGAGGGATGAGACAGAGGAAAGGAGAGAGATAGACGGAGTTAGAGAGAGAAAGGGGCTCAAAGAGAGATGGAGAGAGTGATATAGAGAGAGAGATAGATTGAGAGAGGGAAAGGGAGAGATGGATAGAGAGGGATATTAAGAGAGGAAGAGAGAGGGGGAGAGAAACAGAAGGTGAACTACACTTTACCGTTTTTTTCCTCGTTCAGTAGAGAAGAAATCTTTCGAGACTGAGCCAATTTTAATGTTTTGTTATTATCCAGAGTACCCCTTTTTTTTTGGGGGGGGGGGCTAGATTTTTCTCACATTAGAAACTGACCGGGTTATCTGTACTTTCACTTAACAAATTAATAAAAGAAAAACATATTGTAAAATTTGAATTTAACATGAAAATACTATTTTAAAAAATAGCACGATAACATAAGTGCATAAGTGCCACTTTAGGTACTCCTTGGGCGTTGAGTTCCATGGCGACCAGCATAATTATTTAATGGTCGCTCCCTTAGCCCCCTCCCCAGTCAAGGCTAATGCATGCGCACGTAACATTTTTTTTATTTACTGATGTTGGCTTAGTAACTAAACGATTTATTGATAATTTCGTAACCCTTAAACGCATGACGGAAGATTTAAATTGGTTCATTATTGTTGTAATGAAAAAAAAAAAAGTTTCATTCAACACAAACCAAAAACACATATTAATGATAAATGATTTATTATTCTATTCATTGAAATTTACTAATTTTTAAATAAAAAAGTAAAAAAAAAAAAAGTTAATAAAAAAATAGTTGCTTATGTGCGCATAAAAAACTTGTTTTTTTTTGTTTTTTTTTTTAGATTAGGTCCACCTTGGAATCACCCCCACCCCCAACCTCCTCATCTTAAGAACAGCTTCCGGATTAAAACCACTTTTTGAGGGGGGGGGGGCTATTTGAAAAATTTAAGTGATATTTGTTGTCAGCATACCCACCCGAAAATACTATTAAAAAAAAAAAAGGATGGGTTCAGTGCCCGTGGCAGAGAAGTAGATTTATTTATCAATAAAAGTTGCGGAGAAGTAAATTTATTTATCAATAAAAGTCGTCATTTAAAAAAGAAATTTGTGGAGGTGGACCTAAATGTAAATATTTGCCCAAAAAATTATCCCGAAATTTATTGCAAAAACGTTTTGTTTTCGCACTATTCAACAATTTGTTCATCCACGCATGTAAATTAAAAAATATTTGTAAAAGTGAGAAGTTATCAGTAAATGATTTAATTTTTTTTTTAAATTTATTTATTTATTTTTTTACATTAGGTCCACCTCCACAAATGTTAAGAACGGCTTTCAGAATAAACACCCTCAACCTCTCCATGTTAACAGCGGATTTCGGAATAAACAACATTTGGGGAGGGGATATTTAAAAAAGAAAAAGTCGATAAAAGTCGTCATTTAAAAAGAAATTTAAAATCAAATGTTTGTAAAAGTGAGAAATTATTAATAAATGCTTAGTAACATTTTTTGGTGCTAATGCAGAGAGTGATCCGTGCTATTTTTTAAATCGTGTTTTTTTTATTCAATTGCCAGTACAGAATAGGTACAAAACACCCTCCCCTCCCCATGTTAAGAATGGCTTTTTAAATAATAATGTTATTATTTCAGCATGGATCACTCTCTGCATGAGTACCCATTTTTCTTTTAATATTCATAAAAAGTAAAACTTTTTTCAAAATAAATAAATAAATAAATGTTTGTAAATGTGACAAATAATCGTTTAGTTATGGCAACGTCAGTAAATAAAATATGTTACGTGCAGGGTGAGATGGGGGACTAAGGGAGCCACTATTATTTTTTTCTGCTGGTCGCCATGGAACTCAACGCCCAAGGAGTACCAAAATGTAATTTTTTTTGTCAAATAAATAAATTTCAAGCAATTTTTGCAATAAATAATAGATAGCAACTTCGTTAATTTTACGACTCGCCCCAGCATATTATAAACACCCTAACTTCCTCATGTTAAAACGGCTTTCGGAATAAACACCATTTAAAATTTAATTAAAAATAGTAGAGAGAGTTTTACATTATTCTGTTTTCTATATGATAAAAGTAAGGGTTTTATCTTTCTGGAAAAAAAAGTTACTCAGAAATAATGGATTTTAATAAATGTAATTTCGTTTTAAAAAACAACAACTTGATTTTTCGGCCATTTTTGGCGGTGCAACAAAAAAAAACTAAAAAAGCAATCGACAAACTATTTTTTTGGCCTTATATAATAAAGAAAAAATGTGTAAATTAAAAAATTTGGAAGATAAACAAATGAATTATGTTTTTTTTTTTTTTTTTTTTACTTATCGAGTTAACAGAAAATGAAATCTTTCGTCAATTCGTGGCTGTGAAATGAATCGAACCGGAAGTTCAGTTTTATCAACAGAAAAGATTCGCAGTAGCGGTTAAAAAAATATATTTATTTTATTTAATATTTTAATATTTTAATAATTTGCGAGGTAAATTTATTTTAATAACATAAAAACATACCTCGACTCTAAAAATGGGTTGTCTGAAAATTTCAAATAAATTGGTAACGTAGAAATATGGTTTTATTCGTTTAGAACGAACCAACTTTACATTTTTATATATATAGATCAAATAAACTTTTAAAAGATGTAAACATTTCTTACTTTACTGTATTTCCACTGAAGAAATTCTCTCTTTTAATTGCACGTGTCTGAATGGAAAATAATTCCTTATTTTTTAGGAAAAGAAAATACAGTCACTTTCGAACTGATTTTGCAATTCCCTCTGCAATTAGGTAGGGCATTTTCGACAATTAAAAATGTAAATAGTCATTTATATACTTCCGGTCGTGTTTGGGACTTTATTCCATGACATCAGCAGGTAACGTTACTTTAGTCCAAGGGCCCCTTACAACAATAACGTTTCAACACATTTTTTTTCTGAATTAGTTTGGTTCGAACCTAGGAGGCCACTCTCTCAGGCATTACGTCCTTCTACAGGAGGGTGTTGGTTATTTATTGGTCGCCTCTTTCCTAATTCAATTAATATAACCAAAAATAAATGGGTGACCCAACCAGTAACATGTTTTCTAGCATGCACACAAAAGAAATGATCCTTGTCTGCGAAGAGCTTTCCCACTTTTCAATACACATATTGACATTAAGTGAGTCCAAACTCTCAGATGACGGAATAGATAAATCAGGAACCAGTTATTTATTCTTTTGGAAAGGGAAACATACTGCAGAACACCAAATCCGTGGCATGGATTTTGCGATGAGAACATCCCTCATGCGAGTCCTCAGTCTCCTGCCCAAAGAAATAAGTGAACAACTAATGAAACTACATGTCCCTCTCCCAAAGAACAACTTCCTGACCTTGGTAACAGCATACACACCAACTCTTGATTTAAGAGACACAGCTAAGGAAGAGCCAAACTTCTATCTTTACATCAGCAATGTTCTGATCCCCGCATGGCATCAATTGAAATGAATGGCTCTCGTCTTGGAGAGGCTTCATGTTTTGACAAGCTTCTGGGTCTGACCTTTACTCCTTATCTGAAATGGAACACATACATCAAATCCGTTGCCAAGACTGCTGGGAAAATGGTGGGATGATTCTACAACTCCAGCAAATATCTTACTGCTGATGCAAATCTCGATCTGCATGAGAGCCAAGTATGTCCAAGGATGGAATACTGTTGCCAGATCTGACCAGGAGCTGCTAGAAGCAGCTTATCCTGCCTTAACAGAGTTCAAAATAGATTTCATCGACTAGTAGAGGATGCCCTTTTTCTTCCCTGCAACCTCTTTCTCACAGGAGAGACGTTGCAAGCCTATCTCTGCTTTATCATTATTTTCATGGTAAGTGCTCGTCTGAGCTCTAGTCTATGGCCCCCCCTGGCCTGACTTTCACAAAAAAACACTCGTCTACCTGAAACCACTATCAATAATTTCCCAACTCTTTCTCTGCGCCTAAACCTAAGTATAGATTCTATAAACAAAGTTTCTTTCTTAGAACTACACATCTGTTCCATTTTCCTGTTTTCCAACTAACTCCAATATGGTCGTCTTCAAGTCCAACATAAACAAGTTCTTGATGAGCCGTTCCCTTAAGTAATCGAATTTACCAAATTTCCAATATTAAGAATTACTACGATATTGTTCCATTAACTACTGTACACTCGTTAACCCTTATCCTCAAGTGGCTCCCGGGCCTTGATAAGTCATAAAAGAAAAAAATGAAGAGTTCTCCTAACAACTACATGAGTTTATCTCCTTCACTCCTCCAAGGGATAAGTTAATCATACTTGGAGATTTTAACGTCCTAGTGTGGAAGGATTCAGCAACAGAGTCCTTTTATTAGAAATAGAGGTCATGGAAAATGCAATGACAATGGGCTTTGTCTTCTCAACTTGTGTGCAGAGCATGAGCTTCTTATTATAAATATCATATTTCAACTCCTTACTAGACAAGAGACCACCTGGAGGCACACACACTCTGAGCTCTGGCGCACACGGGACTACTATATTGTCTGTTTTGGAGATCACAAGGACATCCTAATCACATGTTTCATGCGAGGTGCAGACGATTGTTGGACTGATCATCGCTTATTAATAACAAAGCTTTATATGTCAGTCTGAAGGCGTCCCCGTATGCAGTACCCTAGGACAAACACACAAAAGTTGAAATACGTAACCCTGGCTAAAACATATGCAGAAGCTGTGCAGAGCACATTGCCAAATCCACTCAATCATACAACTGATGAATTGTTTTCACTCTGTGAAACTATGTGACATACAGAACTGCGGGTGGGCAGGAAAAGCAGAGGAGCTTCAGCAGTATACAGACGTCTACAATATAAGAAGCTTCTCTGACATCCAAGAAATGTGGCCCTGCCAGAATCTCCGTTGCTTCTCTAAAAGTAAGCAATAACATCACAGAACTCACTGAACCTAGAGATATTCTTGTCAGATGGCAAGAACACTTCTCATTGCTACTAAACTGTATCGCAACAGTAGTACAAAACTTTCTGAGAAGCATACTCCAACATCTAATCCGCCTTTGGATATCTGCAAATCCCACCTTCAATGAATTTGTAGCTGGTCTCAAATCCACCCAGCCCCTTTAAAGCACCAAGGCCAGATAACATTCTTCTGGAACTGATTAAATATGGAGAATTTCTACTTCAAACTGGAATTCATCTTCTGATTTTCCAGATCTGGGAAAAAGCAGAAATACCGGTGGACTGGAAGGATGCTAATGTCATCACCAGTTTTAAGAAAGGAAACAAAAGTGCATGCTACCTTCCATCTGTGCCAGTTGGCACAGTTTAATATTCAAATTTAAAATCGTTAAATACAATTTAGGCGCGCAGTGCAATTGATTGTTTCGGCGCGTTAAAAAAATGAAAAATGACACCCACGCAAATTCCGGCGTGACCTTTATATACCAAAGATGCGTACGTAGTTGAAAGCACCCCATGTGATGTCTTCCGTCCAATGGAATTCCTCCTAGGACACATTTTAAAACTGATTTTTTAGAGCTCGTTTGGAGCCAATCAGACCAAATATAAACATGCACAAACACAAAATCTATCTCTTTAGTCTCTTAGCCTTTCGAGCATTCTTTCGTCTCTTTAAACTCTTCCGACTCATTCAATGCTTTCTCATTAGGACTTACCACGCGTGCAAACATCAATTATTTCATTTCCACTGCTCCGCGCATTAATACTCTCTTTTAACAGACGAACATTAATATTGTCTATGTTACATATTTGAACATTCAAAGAACACAAAAAAAAGAGACTCTCCACCTTTCATATGAACTCAAAAAAAAAGAACTCTGAAATATTGAGAACTATGTTTTAACTTGTTATTATTTGTTATTTCTATTCCGGAAATAAACCTCCGTTTGTGTTGCACATAAGATTTCTTATTTTTATTTTTTATTATTTGTGGAGGAAGTCAGTTCCCAAAAAAAGGCCAGGCGACCCCCACAAGTTGGTGACCCGACGCAGAAATCATATGCACAACGGAATCTTATAAACTATTAAACAACCATGACTCAGCGGAAAGAGCGACAATTTTTTTTTCGACCACAATTTCAAGCTCCGCGTCATTGGAAAAAGTCAGTTGAAAGTTTAAAGGCTTTGAAATCACTTTCGAGCGAAGAAAACAAACATGGAACCTTCCTGTATTGAAAAACCTCTGGCAACGTTAACGGTAAATATACCAGCATTTAATCCTACCAACATAAAGACCTGGTTTATCCAAATCCAGGCCCTTTTCGACGCAAAGCGGATAACGTCTCAACGAACCAAATACTGTTACTTGGTGGAAAAACTCCCGGCAGACGTCGTCGAAGAGGTGGCGGATTTATTGGAGAATGTGCCTGAAGACAACCCATATGACGAACTTAAGAAGGCCATCTTACGATGGACAGGCTTTTCAAACGAAACAAGGTTACGCAATCTTTTCACCCAAGTAGAATTGGGAGATCGCACCCCGTCACAACTTTTGCGATACATGCGTACATTGCTAGGGGACAACAAAATGTCCGAATATATAATGAGAAGTCTGTGGCTGGATAAACTTCCAGACACAACAGTACAAATCCTAGCACCCACAACAGAAGAGACAGATATTGAAAAACTCGCCGATATGGCAGATCGAATCCATGAAAATCTGAGGCACCGCAAAGTAAACTCAGCACAAGCACAGCAGAAACAGACGTGCGACGACGATATGTCGGGACTAAAAATGACGGTCGAAAATCTCACTCGACAAGTGCAGGAATTAATGTAAATAAACCATTGTTACTCATTTAATAAACGATCGGACTACCGAAAACGAAGTCTTAGTAGAGGTCGAAGCAACACACGGGAACGAGCAAACGAAATCTGTTTTTACCACAAAAAATTCGGCACACAAGCTCGGCGTTGCACTTATCCTTGTTCTTTTAAAAACAAGAATCAGGGAAACGAATATTCCGGCCAGTAGAGACGACGACTGTCGCTGGATTTTCCACTAAAGGTCGTTTATTTTTTATTTGTGATAATAATCATGGATATAATTTCTTAATAGACACTGGAGCTGAAATCAGCGTGATACCACTTCTACGTAAATAAAAAGCTATTCCACAGCCTTACCACCTCCAAGCAGCTAATGGCACACAAATACCGACATACGGTGAAAAATATTTAGACGTCAATCTCGGCCTGCGCCGCACATTTCCGTGGATTTTTACCATAGCCAACGTGACGACACCAATATTAGGAGCAGATTTCCTAGCACGGTTTAATCTATCGATAGACATGACTAGTCGCACACTGACTGATAACCAAACAAAAATCGTAATTAGAAGTATCACCACAAGATACCAGTCTACTGGGATTAGTTCTGCCTTACCTGAAGAGACGTACATTCGTCGGCTGTTTCAAAAATACCCACAACTTACTCAGCCATTCAAAGTCACGGATAATATTAAACATAATGCAAAGCATTATATTAAAACGAATAGACAACCAGTCTACGCCACCCCCAGACGTCTGAAGCCGGATAAGTACAAGATCGCAAAAGACGAATTTCAACGCATGTTGCAACAAGGAATTATCCGACCTTCCAAAAGTGCGTGGTCATCTCCTCTACACATGGTACAGAAAGCAGACGCGACAACATGGCGTTCATGCGGCGATTTCAGGAGATTAAATGCACAAACTGTACCGGATAGATACCCTATCCCACACATTCACGATTTTGCAATCGGACTGCAAAATGCCACGGTATTTTCCAAACTGGATTTAGTAAAAGCGTATTACCAAATACCGGTGGCGGATGAAGATATCCACAAAACAGCACTGACCACACCATTTGGACTTTACGAATTCGTCAGAATGCCATTCGGACTTAGGAACGCTTGTCAAACCTTCCAAAGGTTAATAGACGAGGTTTTTAGGGACCTTCCATTCGTATTCGCTTACGTGGACGATGTCCTAATTGCTAGTAGAAACCTCGGCGAACATAAACAACACTTGGAACAAGTTTTTCAAAAACTGTCCCATTACGGTTTAAAAATAAATTTGGACAAATGTATTTTCAGTCAGCAAGAAGTAAACTTCCTTGGACATTCAATTGATAAGGATGGTATATCACCATTACCCGAAAAAGTAAGCGCCATTACGGATTTTCCACAACCTACGTCTGTTAGACAAGTTCGTCGCTTCATAGGTATAATTAATTACTACAGACGATTTTTACCCAACTGTTCCACAATCCTTGCACCGTTAACGTCATTATTGAAGAACAAAACGAAAAACCAACAATTAAAACTGGAAGGATCAGCTTTAAAAGCTTTCCATCAAGCTAAAACTGCCTTAGTCAATTTCACAAAATTGAATTATATTAAGGACAGCGAAGAATCGAAGCTTACACTTACAACAGACGCGTCAGACATAGCTATAGGAGCAGTTATACATCAACTGACAGGGGATACAATGACCCCTATATCGTTTTTCTCAGCCAAACTGAGCAAGACACAGACAAAGTACAGTACCTTTTCAAGGGAACTATTAGCAATTTATTTGTCAATTAAACATTTTAGACATCTGTTAGAAGGAAGAAACTTCTGTATTTACACTGACCATAAACCATTAACATATGCACTGCGTACGCATGTAGATAAATATGGTCCAAGAGAAATCAGACACCTTGATTATATTGCCCAATATTCCACAGACATCAGATACGTCAAGGGGCAAGAAAACATCGTGGTGGACGCATTATCACGAGCTGCAATAACTTCACTAAATTCCAGTTCGTTAACTATGGAATTAATTGCACAAGAACAGAAGACGGACAAGACACTCACTGACGTACAACAGAAAACGTCTTTGCAACTGAAGGAAATGCCCGTACCTTTTAGTGTAACAACACTTTATTGTGATACAGCAAAAAAACAACCGCGTCCATACATACCGCCAAGCATCAGACGACATGTTTTTCTACATTTTCACAATATGTCGCATCCAGGCAAACGAGCCACCGTAAAAATAATAACAGACCGCTTTGTTTGGCCGAATATGAATGCAGATATTCGAAATTGGACCAAGACGTGTGTATCCTGTCAGAAAAATAAAATACACAGGCACACGAAGTCACCGCTGGGCACTTTCAGTGCGCCTGATGCCAGGTTCACCAATATCCATGTTGACTTGGTGGGGCCATTACCGCCCTCAAAAGGACACACCCACATTCTCACCATAGTCGACAGGTTCAGCAGATGGCCAACAGCCATACCCGTGAAAGACACATCGGCAGCGACAGTAGCTGGAACAATACTAAAAGACTGGATAGCAATTTTTGGAGTACCGTCAATACTCACAACGGACAGAGGTTCGCAATTTCAATCGAAACTCTTCGCAGAGTTCAACCAATTGTTGGGAACAACCCACATAAAGACTACTGCTTATCACCCTTGCTCAAACGGCCTCGTCGAACGCTTTCACAGACAGCTAAAAACTTCTTTGGCCACGAGTCTTAACAACGCGGACTGGTCAGATAATTTACCATTAATCCTATTAATGATCCGAAACACAATAAAAGAAGACTTACAAAGCACACCAGCAGAGATAGTTTTTGGATCCGTAGTCACACTACCTGGACAGTATTTTAATGCATACACAGATATTTCACCCACGGCTACATTTGTGACGGAATTAAAGAACAAAATGTCTTCTCTCAAATTTACCCCCACCAGGAGGGCTGACAAACAAACCTATATACCGAACGACCTTCACACATGCAAATTTGTGTTTATCAGGAATGATACGGTCAAAAAGCCATTTTGTCCAAATTACACTGGACCATACCAAGTTTTGGACAGAAGTGAAAAATATTTTACTGTCCAACGGAAAGACAGGAAAGACAACATCGCGATCGACCGAATTAAACCAGCATACATTGAGGAATACCCTCAGACAATTTCCCCACCAGAACAAATTCCCTTAGAACATGGGAGACCAGCAGAAAATGACGAGGACACCAAACCCACGACAAAAACGGGTAGGAAAGTCCACTGGCCGAAACATTTCAAGAAATACATTACATATTAAAAAAAAAAAATTTTCCAATCTGGGGGGAGTATTTGTGCCAGTTGGCACAGTTTAATATTCAAATTTAAAATCGTTAAATACAATTTAGGCGCGCAGTGCAATTGATTGTTTCGGCGCGTTAAAAAAATGAAAAATGACACCCACGCAAATTCCGGCGTGACCTTTATATACCAAAGGTGCGTACGTAGTTGAAAGCACCCCATGTGATGTCTTCCATCCAATGGAATTCCTCCTAGGACACATTTTAAAACTGATTTTCTAGAGCTCGTTTGGAGCCAATCAGACCAAATATAAACATGCACAAACACAAAATCTATCTCTTTAGTCTCTTAGCCTTTCGAGCATTCTTTCGTCTCTTTAAACTCTTCCGACTCATTCAACGCTTTCTCATTAGGACTTACCACGCGTGCAAACATCAATTATTTCATTTCCACTGCTCCGCGCATTAATACTCTCTTTTAACAGACGGACATTAATATTGTCTATGTTACATATTTGAACATTCAAAGAACACAAAAAAAAGAGACTCTCCACCTTTCATATGAACTCAAAAAAAAGAACTCTGAAATATTGAGAACTATGTTTTAACTTGTTATTATTTGTTATTTCTATTCCGGAAATAAACCTCTGTTTGTGTTGCACATAAGATTTCTTATTTTTATTTTTTATTATTTGTGGAGGAAGTCAGTTCCCAAAAAAAGGCCAGGCGACCCCCACACATCACAGGGAAGATTCTTGCTAACATCTTGCTTAACCACCTCCTTACCCTATCGGAAAACATTCTTTCTAAAAGCCAGTGTGGATTTAGATCTAATACAGACACCATTTATATGATTGTCTGCACCAGACAAGCTCAGGAGGAATGCAAAGAACGCTAACAGATCCTTGACATGATATTCTATGGTCTAGAAAAAGCGTTTGACTGCATCCTATAGACGGCCATGTGGCAAGTGCTCAAACACTTTGGCTGTTCAACAAAATTCACCTCACTTAAACAAGGTCTTCACTGATGAGTTGAGTAAAACTTGCTTATCAGATCTTTTCCCCATCATCTGAAACAAGGACACAATAACCATAGAAATAGAAAATGTGGAGCAGTTTACTCATCTCGGCAGGATCTTATCAACGAATGTCATCAGTGTTGTTCATGTATTCAGCAATCAAGGACTGACACATTCTACCAAGCTCATGACCGAGAAAACGGTTGTCATCTCAACCCTGCTGTATCCCTGTAAGATCTAAATACTTTATAGAAGAGACCTGGAAAGTTGGAACATTTTCAAAACTGCATGAGTTCTTATGCATAAAATGGCAAGACTTAATCACAAACACCAAGGTTCTCCTCTGCTCAGGGATAGAAACAAGACACTGTCTACATTAGACACCTTGTTTGACAACTTCCTAGCCAAGCAAGCTCTTTGCTCAGAACTTGCCATTGGAACTAGACCCTGTGGTGCATTTAAATACCATTTCAAAGATCAGCTCAAATCCAGACTAACTAACGACTAAAATTGACACAAACAAGTTAATACAGTCAACAAAGAGAGCTGGAGAAGAACACTATATGAAAACAGCAAAAAGGAACAAACAAAAGAGCAAAACAACCTGTGAACCCTCCTACTATCACATATAGCCTCTTCTGTGCACAGATAGAACATGTTTGGTATCGTAGGAAGTGTCAATGAACAAAATGTATAGTTATATCTGAGTTCCGCCAATGACAACAACGATAGTTATTGTATTGTTGTACTCTAACCCGCTTTGATGAGATGGTTTTCCTCACATTAAATTGACCTTGTGTCACATCTTGTAGCCATAGGAAGCACATAAATACAAGATATTGGGCTGAGTATAAATTCATAAGGGTTTCGGCACCTTTTCTCATTAAGTGAAAGAAGGTCACAAGTTTTCTTTTATCAAAATTTCCCTCTTTTATATATTCGATATAATCACATTAACACATCGGTTCTCGTTAGATCACCGAAGTTAAGCAACGTTAAACCTGGTCAGATCTAAAATGGGTAACTATTTGGGAATTCCTTGTCACTGGATCCAAGCAGTCGTGATTCATTAGAGATGTAGGATTGGGATTGCACAACCCCTACCTCATAATTGCACGTTCAGCTACCCTTACAGAGGTGTCCATTGTCTCAATTTACAGGTCATTTCAACATCATCAATCATCATGATCAGTGATCATCACTATCATCTGTTTAACATTTTACATCCTGGCATGTGTGAGGAAGCTTTTCGAAATTGACTTTCAAACTAACCTATATCTGGCTAGATCATTATTTTTATTTTATTTATGGAAACAAGCCACTTCAGGTTAGGAGCTATTAGAATAAACTACTCCAAGGTCCAAAACTACCCAACAATAAGTGCTTAGTAGATAGATTCCGACCCAGGAAACAGCAATTCTTCTCCGCTTGTCAGAAACATTACTCATTAGGAAAGTGAGAGTTACAAATAAACACAAGTTTTGCTTTCTAAATAAAAAAAACAAACTACATAGCCGGAAATTGGACCAATTTTTATTATGTTGTGTTTATGAATATGTTCCATAACAACGTACATGTTGAATTAGGTAGGTTTTATATTTTATCTTTATATTCATGTACGTGTAAATGCGTGTATTTATATACGTTGTATCATTTAGTGGATCGTCTAGTGTGTATATTTTAACATTTATGCAACAGTTCTAACAGGAAACGATTGACGTAGACGTATCGAAACAGTAGTAGACGACAGTTCTTTTAACAGGTGTAAAAAAAAAAAACACAACATACATGGAAATATACAAATATTTATTTTCTTGATTCCGGCCGGCATCTTCAGAGATTACAACATTTTCACATCTTGGCTGCCTGAGAAAAGGCCACTCCCTGCGTCATGGAAAGACCAACTCCCCCTTGAGTCATCCATTCTCTCTAATGTTCAGCTAACGACTGACTAGAATCTCCCCAAACCTACATCTCGTTACGTGTCTAAGACCTCAACCGCTGACATAACATAAATCTGGTTATTTGTTTATCCAAACCAAAAATTATGTTTCCCTGTATGATATTTTTTTGTAGTTATTTATTATTTAGTTGTCAATCACATTTTCCCAATTTGGAAATGTTTATTTTTCTAATCATAATAATCGATCCAGCGACTCGCCGTCATTCGAATCAATTTATAATTAAAATAATGTTTTGATCTTTCGCCCTGCCTGCCATAGTAAACACATATACTATATACACTATATTTTCTTTGGAAGTCAATTCCTTAGTTGAGGCAAATTTTATAGTCTGGATATTCTTCTTGGCACTAACCTGATAAAGTGATTATGATTTTGTTTTGTATTGAGACCCTACACCAATAAGTAGAGATTATGTTAACTAGAGGAGTTTTGGTTGGGGGGGGTACATTAAGTACATGTCAGGATAATCTGGCAGCATATGGAAATAGATCCACCTGCAGCTAATCTGATTGGGGTAAGTGTTCAAAGCTAGGCTCCTTTGACAAAATGCGCTAGAAATGCAGGTGTTAAATGATATGACAGAACAAGAGAGACGACATGCATCTGAAACTATAAAGAGAATCTAAGTTAATATTGCCTCAAGACTCTGCCCATGTGTAGACCATCTTAAGACCAAGTTAAAAAAAAAAACTGGTTAAAAAGTAACCAGAACTAGATTGGTTTCTCCTGAAACAAAAATGTAGTAGGAAAACAAACAAAAAAAATACAACTAAAAACAGACGGAATAAAAACTCGCTTCTCACAGACACGTTGGTCGTGACAAGCACAATCTACTCGCCAGAATCACCTATACACAATCTGCAGAACGCCCCCTCTCCTTTCAAGTGTCCTGCCTTTATAGCGGCCGGGAACGACGCATTTGCACAATCGTGCGAAAGCAGACGTGATTCAACGATAATTACATTGGGTAAACGCTAATAAAAGCCCATGGACGCCATCTTGGAACTCTCTCTTCCGCTCAGCCCAAAACAGACGTATCCGAGGTAAGCTCTCTATTTCTCATTTTGGTTACTGCTAATTCTGCTACTATGAACAACCACTCTCGCCAATAAAAACCTTTGAAAGCCAATTATGTTCCGAGCATTAGTGTTGAATTAAACAGAAGATCAATGACCATATAAGGTCACACCCCACATTTCTGGAACAGTGACGACAAAAAGAATGGAAAGCCCAGCAACCGCGCACGTATGTAAAACAAACTTTGGTTTGTTGTAGAACTGTGCGCGTATGTAAAAGATGATATGTAAACGTTTCTTTAACATTAAAAATCTTACACATTTATCAAAACACCATTTTTTTGTTATTGCCCAACAGGACTAAAGAGCTCTTATCTTGCCCCGAAATTTTATGTGCATTTTTGGTGGACTGTTGTGTGATACATCCGTGAAGTAAGAATTCTAATCTTTGAAGTTTAAAAGCCGATGGCAGACTACTTTGACGCACGTCACCTTCTCCATACACAACCCGGCTTTAACACGTTCATTAAATGCAAATGGCTTTCAAAACTGCCAAGTTTTATACACTTGACATTCCATTTTGTTGATCTGAAAATAAATACAAAAATCAATAAACTTAAAAGTCAAAACATTTTAAAGCAAAACATTTTCTTGTAAATAACATAGAACATTATACAATGGATTTTATTTCAATGTACATTTTTAATTAAAAAAACGAGAACAAAAATAAAAAAAAAACGGTCATGAATTATTCTGCTACTGAAGATCAGCAAGGAAGATTATTCTTCCTTTGTTAAATGATGCTGTATATATGAATTATTCCAAACGTTTACAAAAATAAAAAATGAATTGCAAAACCAGTTTATATTCTTCTGTCAGCTATTCTTGGAATTTGAATTCCCGCGAGTTTCTAATCATTAAGTCATGCTGGTCTAAAATAGTTTCATAATTAACAATGCAGAATTCTTTTCGCAGACAATGTTTATCATGCAATTTCTAGAAAGTTACCCATGGCTACCGTACTCGAATACTGTTCTAGTGCTACAAAATTAGGTTATCTGAAGATACCGGCTTCCTGATCTAAAATGCACCAAACATTGATATTATTGTTTTTTGTTCTTCCTTTTTTTCTTCCTTTTTTTTCTTTGTAAAATTCAATCATGTTCTACAAATTATCAAAAACAAGTTTCATATACAAAACAAACAAACCAAACACCATAAATATTTGAAGATATAAAGAACGTGATGCATAGAAACATTTACCGAAATGACCATATTCAGCATTTATTAACCAGAAAAGCGTATGTCGTAAAAAAAATGTAGTACTTACCAACACAACAAACGCCCTCGTGTTTGTGCCTTGTATAGGCATGTGCGACAACAAAACTTGGGTTTTTATAAGCGGAAGTCTCGAGGTTGTCAGGAATCTACAGGCGCATGCGCAAGAGAAGGGATTGAGATAGTGGTATAAAGGCAGGTCGAGTGAGAAGGTTGTTGTTGTTGTTGTCATTGGACGTTACAGTGACGCATGCGTTAGCAGGTGATTAAGGAGGCGGTTTATTTTTGTGTGTCAAGTCGCGCACCTCGGTGAAGGTCATATAAATCATTCACCTCGGTGAAGGTGAAGGTCATAAAAAATCAAACCAAATATCGTGAATAAATATTTGAAGGTGTAAAGAATTTGAAGCATAGAAACTTTAACCAAAATTATCAGATTCCGCGTTAAATAAAAGGGGTTTATAAACCGAAAAACAAAACAACTAAACCAAATCTAGGTCATGGTCGTATATAAGATCATTATCATCATATTTGGTTTCATGTCCATTTTCCAGCCTGCATTGTGTTCAACAGTTTATAGAACTTTACTTTCAAACGATGTTTATTTATCTGCTTTTCTTTCAACTCCATTCTTATCACTTCCGTTTATGTTTTCTGTGGGGAAAATAGGAACAGCCTACGTTTCAAATGCCCTCATGTCTGTTCTAATATGGCGTCCATGAGGTTTTAACACACACGGTCTCGGACGATCTTGCAAAGTCGCGCTGCACGCATTCAAACGAGGAGTACCGGCCTCCAGAAAGTAGGTCACTTGGAGGAGTTGGGGAAAATTCTGTTTGACGCATTCCTTTACATTGTAACAGTGCGTTGTTTTATCGTTATTTCCATGGCAAGTGCTCGTCTGAGCTACAATCTCTGGTCCTCCCTCACCAATCTTTCATGATACACACCCGTGTAGCTGAACCACTGTGATTAATTTTCCCCACTCTTTATCTGTACCTAAATCAAAACGTAGATTCCATGAACAAAGCTTCTTTCTTAGAAGTGCACGCCTGTGGAACTCTCTTCCGTTTGCCTGTTTCCCACCTGATTACAACTTGGATGTCTTCAAGCCCAACATAAACAAATTCCTGATAAATCGCCCCCTTAAGTAAGACATTTTACCAAATCTCCAATACTAACGATTACTACGATACTATCTCATTGATTACTATCTCCGCAATAACGGAGTGGCTTCTGGGCCTTGATAAGCGGTGACCTCCATATAAAAAAAAATTAAAGATTTGAATTACTTTTATCATCGACAAAAGATTAGGTTGAATGTGCGTATTTAAAAAAGTTTATTTTTATGTCATCAGCTTTTAAAACAGTACAAAATAAGCCGTTATAAAATAAACAGAGAAACAGAAAAAGAATGTTCGTAAAGTATACTTATTCCTTGTTCTTTTTTGTTGGGTTAGTAGCGGTCATAAATGTTTGCTGGCTTCAACATCGAATAAGGCTGACTTCTCACACGAATGCACCTGTATGTTGTCCTCTCAGTGTTTGTTTTCTTTCTCTCTTGTTTCCAAAAATGCTGGGCTTTTATCTCTTTTTACCGGCTCCCACAGATACGTTGGTTGTTAAATTTATTTTTATCGCGCTCCGCTCCCATTTGCTAATTAATTTTTATTATTTTTCTCTTTTTGTAATCATACTAGCATCTGCTCCTTCGTGTGCTACAAATGATACCACCAAGGTAACAAAACTTCTGAACAATCTCAATAGCTAGCACCAGTGAAACCGATGCTTACAAGTAGCACAAGAAATTAAATTAAAAGCTGCTCCTCAATCATTTAATCAAACATCTGGAAGATGGCCTCCTCCCAGGAAGTCAATTTGGTTTTCATGTGGGGTGTGATACAGTTGACATGGAATTTACTGCTCACCAACTTTAGGAAAAATTTCAGGACAATACCAGGACCGTTACACAACATTTGTCAATCTGACTAAGGTCTTAAGACCGTTGATGCTGTAAACCGGGCAGGTCTGTGAAAGATGATGGCTAAATTCGGATGACCTGACAAATTCATTTCAATCATCAAACAATTTCATAATGGGATGATGGCTCGTGTCATAGATGATGGAGAGGCTTCCGATGACTTCCTAGTCAACAACGGCATTAAACATGACTGTGTACTTGCCCCAACGCTTTTCAGCATGATGTTCTCGGTGGTGTTGATTAATGCATTCAATGCAAAAGAGCCTGGAGTAAGCATCAACTACCGGACAGACAGAAAATTGTTCAACTTTAAACGACTTAATGCTGTCACCAGGATTAAAGAGCACCACCATATGAGAAATTTTGTTTGCTGATGATTGTGCCCTCAATGCCAACATAGAGCCAAACAGGCAATATATTGTTCGTTTTGTTTAAGGCAGACGACAATTTCGATCCGACTATTAATCTAAAGAAGACCGAAGTTACCAACCTCAAATCATATGAGTGAAATCAATTTTTACACTTCATTAATAGTTTTCACTTGTTTTTTAAAAATGTTTTCTAAATTTTAATTTCAGTTGTATTACACTAATAAACCTCAACGTTTATATAGTTTTTTGTTTTTTTTTAATCTGCTTTTAATTTCTTCAATATGTTTTGATTATTTTTTTTATATATAAAACGTTTTTTTTTTAAATCCTTTTAAATCCTAGCATTTACATTTAATCCGTTGTCTTTCTTTTTCTTTGTTTTATATGTTTGTTTTTATCTGTTTTCTCTAATTCGTTTGCTTCTTCGTCATCGTTTTCATTTTCTTTTTCTCTAGTTCAACTACTGAATTTATCAATTCATATTCAGACATGGTTACATAATACTTTGTCTTACATAAAAGCAAAACTTTGTATTTTCCTATTAATTAGAATTAAATTGATCTATGAAGCTTTTTTTTTTGTGATTTTAAGTCATATTTATTAATCTTAATTTCTTAATACAATTATTAAACATTGTTTTCATTCTAATATATCATTTCTTTTCCCAAAATTTCCTATTTAAAATTACTTCAAGCATATCCTGAGTAATAATTTAATTCGTGAACATTTATATAACAAACTTTATTTTAAAAATTTTCAGTAATTATTACTCTCTGATTTTACACATTTGAATTTCAAGTTTCCATAATTTTTTTTCATTTCTGAATTTATTTATTTTTATTTTTTCATACAATTTTTTTAATGGACAAGATTCAGCTGAACTGAGCGTTTCTTTCTTTTTTTTTTTTTTCTTTTTTTTACTTCGAGAGTGACTACTTATCAAGGTCCAGAGGCAATTCAAGCATAAAGGTTAAATGTTAGGTAGATGGTGAGACAAAATCAATCATTGTGGAACTTGGGTAGTTCTAGATTATCTAAATGCACAATTCAATAGGAGTTTATTCACATTAGACTTGAAGATGACCATGTTATTGTCAGCCAGGAAGCAGACAAACAGTAATGAGTTCGACAGACTGACAGTTCTAGGAAAGAAATTTTGCTCAAGTTTCCTTTAGTTTAAGGCATAGATAGGAAATGAGGAAAGTTGTTGGTTATTGTTTTAGCTAAGCGAGTATTTCTTGTGAACGTTTAACCGGGAGGCATCATAGATTGGAGCTCAGTTGAACACGTTTCATAAAAGTATCGATAGAGCAGAGACAGACTCGCAACCTGTGAGAAAGGAGGAGTAGGTGAAAAGGTCATCGTCCACCAAATTTCAAAGACGGTCTTGTACCCTGTCAAGGCAGAAAAGGGTGCTTTGAGGGGCTCCACCCCAAATGTGGCAACAATGGTCCATCTTAGGACGTATTTGACTCTTGTATAAATAGAGGATTGCGTTGCAAGTGAGATACTTTCTTTCTGGAGAGGTAGAATGATCCAATAATTTTTCTAGTGATTTTAGCAACAGATCCCTGACTTGGTTTGACGTGATCCGAGGAGATCAAGGAGTTATATGTTGAAAATATAGCATTTTTATACTTTCAGTACGTTTACATATACACCAAATAAATAAATATACCCCCCACCATATGTGAAATATTATTTTTGTGTTTTTCGTTTCGTTTATTTGTTTTTTATTTTCTTATATGCAATAATTATTGTAGTACCATAATGTCATTTCTTCATGAAAACGAGATGCATAAAACGTCCCAGAAGACATTTTCCTTTTCTTTTTTTTTTTAATTTTTTATTCAAATATTGTGGAATTTTATGTGCAGGTATGGGAACTCTACTGGCTTGTGCGCTATTCACTGAGATGACGTCATGATGTATGGCAGCATCTGTCAATCAACATCAAAGTAGATTAGGTACATGGCAAGTTCATTGAGTACAAAACAGAAAACCACAATCTTAGTTATGCACTAACGTCACTATACTAAAGAAACACATATCTACCTGTCCGTTTGTTTGCTATTTGTAGACTATTTAGACATAGGAACATGAACATTCAAGAACGAGACAAAACCAAAAGTTTTCAAAGCATTTATTGTATTCATCATTCTCTACAAATTATATTCTTAGACACCAAGTGTTGCTTGATCTCAGAAATTTGATTAAAATGATGCGTATCGGCTACAATATATTGTGATGAGACAAACAAAATGATGGATTGTTGCGTTTACTTATGTGTGTAGTTGTTCAACACCGACTTCTGACACTTTTCGCACTAGCTGGACATGTATCCTGACACAATGAACCTACTGGAAAAGTCTTTACCTGTGTCATTTTTTTGTGCCATTTTTCATCTAAATTCTTTATTATTATCTAGAGATTTTAGTTTTACTGTTAGTTTGCAAACAATAAATATTTATCATTTTATCATATATACCAGCAACAAAAAATTAAATTTTAAATTAAAAAAACAACTAAAAAAATCATAATTTGGAATTGGAAACTAGGCTAATGTTTTTCCTACTCCAATAATGATTCCAATACCCTAAAATGATTCTGATTTTCCTGATTCCGTTAAATCGTCCCAACACTAGTTATAACTAATACCTATGGATAGGATCCATAATGTCGATGTTTGTCAAC
Organism: Euprymna scolopes; assembly: GCF_053919585.1. Classification (NCBI taxonomy): domain Eukaryota; kingdom Metazoa; phylum Mollusca; class Cephalopoda; order Sepiida; family Sepiolidae; genus Euprymna; species Euprymna scolopes. The sequence goes on from NC_136486.1 coordinate 31,326,226, forward strand.
GGTTGAAGTGACTACACCATGGTCGTTTTCAAGTCCAATGTAAGCAAATTCTTGTTGAGCCACCCTCTTCAATAATGAAATTCTGGTGCCATCAGGTGGCTGCTAGCAGACCCTGGGTGTGGCAGCAGGACTTGGAGCTGGCTGGCCCACAAGTTCAAAGAGACCCAGTCTTAACTTCAGAAAGATTGCTATGACTTTGTACCCTTTTCTCAGTGGCCCCCGTCCTCCCCCAACCTGAACCTGCTGGACTACTTCATTTGGTCATACGTCAAGAATATCATCACAACACCAAAGCCAGCCTGATCACCGCCATCCATTGAGCATTCACCGAGCTCCCACCGGCATTGTGGAAAAGGCACGTTCCCAGTTCTGGATGCATCTCAAGGTGGTGATTGAGGCTGAAGGCAGCTACATTGAATATTACATAATCAAGTTACCTGAATTGATTTTTTTTTCAATAAAAGTTTTAAAATAAAGCTGTAGTGCTGCTTTCTTAAGGCGACACTTTTATCGTTCCACCCCGTATTATATTTAAGGAGAGTAAGAATTGAATCTTGAGTTTACTTTCAGCACCCCTTGTCACTCTCGCTTCCCATATTTTGTTCTTTAGTTCTTACATTCCATAAGCAGTGTTTCTGACAAAGAGGGAAGTATTGCTGTTTTCTAGGTCAAATTGTTATTGCTCAGAATCTATTCCATCAAACATTGCAAAAAGTGGAAGAAGTCGGTATTGAACAACTACACATATAAGTGGACGGCAACAATATATTGTAGCCGACATGCAGCATTTTTATGGCATATAGTTTATCAAATTTCTTAGGTCAAGCAACACTTAGTGTTTAAGAATATAATCTGAGAGTATGATGATTACGATAGATTCTTTGAAAACATTGTATTTTCTCTCATTCTTGAATGTTTGTGTTCCTAGGTCTAAATAGTCTAAAAATAAGTCGTTGACCTTGAAGTAGTATTGTTTTTTTAGCTCCTTACATCAAGTGGCTTTATGCCTTGTCTGGGGCGATTTCAGTGAAGAAAATCAGCAATCAGAGTTTTGAAGAAAACAGAGACAAATTTCTGACTCAAACTTTAATAGGATTTGAAGAAAGAACCTCAAAAAAAAAAAAGAAAAATTCTGAGCAGATTTTTCAATCACAATTCATTGAGTAAATTACATCTGTGCTCATTAACAAGATATTTTGAATTAAAAGTAGCAAAAAATGAGGGAAAAAAAAAACAAAAGATACTTGTGACTGGCCTATTTAATGCGAACCGGTTCAACAAGGTCTCCTAATGCACCTCATTTGTTGATGACTTGAACAATTAAAAATTTCATTGATTTAATTTTATTAAAATTTTTTGTTATTGCATTTTCACCCCGGACAAGGCACAGTGCTACTTTGATGTAGTGCGCTACTATCTGAGACATAATTTGCAGGGATACTATGTAGGGAGTTGAGCAGCAAAATGTCTGTTTGCATTACATTTGAACTTCTGCATGTCAGTACAGTCAGCGAAACAGGAACCTGAAACGGAATTCTAAAGTCTAGCAGCCCTAGGGAAGAAACTATTAGAGTAGAAGACGTTCTTACATCTAAGGATTTCTACTGTGTAGGGGTGTGATTTTTCTGCTTGTCAGGTTTGCTGGGAGTATTTATGTAGAGGGGGTACAAGGGCTAGTTGTTGCTAGCACCTACTATTAAAATACTTGTAAAACATGCAGATGGATGTAACATTTCGTCGATGGGCCAGAAGTTGGAGTCTAGCTGACAGTGTGGGATCTATTAGGTTGGCAACTCTGCTTTGAACCCTGTCCAAAAGTTAGAAACTAGTAGCAAATGCACCAGCCCAAATATGGCAACAATACTTCATACATAGGCGAAATAAGTTTGGATGTATTAAGAGATTACAAGATTTCTTTATTGTTAAGTACGGGCAAAAGTTATATACCGTTACCTTGGAATGATTGCTTTGATGGTTGAATATTGTTAAATTTTTGCTCTTTTTTTTACATTAAATACTAATCCTTATTAATCGTTAACTGCGCATTGAATGAAGACCATAACACTTAGTTCACAGCACCTTATTATAACAAAGGTCTGTACAAAATTTCAGCCAGATGTGCTCAGTAGTTTCTAAAGGAAAGTGAGAGTAAATGTAGTACTGTGGTGACTAATCTCTATAATTCCTAACTGTGCAGCGAACGGATATGATAATACTTAGTTTGCTGTACCTTATTATATCAAAATTTCAGTCAGATCAGCTCAGTAGTTTCTGAGAAAAAGTGGAATGGATAGACAGCCATTCATTTAAGAGAAACAATATCGGCAACACGAAACCTTTACTTTGTGTTTATAAACTTTACTCCTGAGAACACTACAACCATATTTTCTTTAAGACTTTTACAAGATTATTACACATTTTTAGATGCATTCGCACATTTAGACACCATCCCCGAGTGTTTTCTGTCTTTCTGTAATGTGGTTTGTTATGAAACTTTGACATGAGGATATTATTACGCCCTACAAATAAACGAAATCAGTATCAAAATTATTGTAATGTTCAAAGCTCAAAATAATATCTTTTCAGCATTGACCTCCTTCAGGTGATTAACCGCGATGGGATATGAATTCTGAGTCTTGTAACTGTATTTGCAGAAATTACTGCCTTCCATAGTTGTTGTTGTCTCACCACGTTTTGGCCAATTAATCCTTTGGCCTGCTTTGGGTAGGATTGAAACCGGGATCCTCAGAAAATTTTAACCTGGAACTGTAGAGACTCAACACCTCTATCCACTGCATCACGGGCCTTGAATACAGTTATAAGACTCTGCATTCCTATCCTGAAGAAGGCCAGAGGATGAGTTGGCCGAAACGTGGGTTAAACAACAAGATATGCCATAAAATAAAGCAACAAAACTACCAGATTCGATATTAAATAACATAAAAAGGGTTGATATGCCGTAAAATAAAGCAAGAAAACTACCAGATTCGATATTAAATAACATAAAAAGGGTTGATATGCCGTAAAATAAAGCAAGAAAACTACCAGATTCGATATTAAATAACATAAAAAGGGTTGATATGCCGTAAAATAAAGCAACAAAACTACCAGATTCGATATTAAATAACATAAAAAGGGTTGATATGCCGTAAAATAAAGCAACAAAACTACCAGATTCGATATTAAATAACATAAAAAGGGTTGATATGCCGTAAAATAAAGCAAGAAAACTACCAGATTCGATATTAAATAACATAAAAAGGGTTGATATGCCGTAAAATAAAGCAACAAAACTACCAGATTCGATATTAAATAACATAAAAAGGTTTGATATGCCATAAAATAAAGCAACAAAACTACCAGATTCGATATTAAATAACATAAAAAGGTTTGATATGCCGTAAGATAAAGCAATAAAACTACCAGATTCGATATTAAATAACATAAAAAGGGTTGATATGCCGTAAAATAAAGCAACAAAACTACCAGATTCGATATTAAATAACATAAAAAGGGTTGATATGCTGTAAAATAAAGCAACAAAACTACCAGATTCGATATTAAATAACATAAAAAGGGTTGATATGCCGTAATATAAAGCAATAAAACTACCAGATTCGATATTAAATAACATAAAAAGGTTTGATATGCCGTAAAATAAAGCAATAAAACTACCAGATTCGATATTAAATAACATAAAAAGGGTTGATATGCCGTAATATAAAGCAACAAAACTACCAGATTCGATATTAAATAACATAAAAAGGGTTGATATGCCGTAATTTAAAGCAACAAAACTACCAGATTCGATATTAAATAACATAAAAAGGGTTGATATGCCGTAAAATAAAGCAACAAAACTACCGGATTCGATATTAAATAACATAAAAAGGGTTGATATGCCGTAAAATAAAGCAAGAAAACTACCAGATTCGATATTAAATAACATAAAAAGGGTTGATATGCTGTAAAATAAAGCAAGAAAACTACCAGATTCGATATTAAATAACATAAAAAGGGTTGATATGCCGTAAAATAAAGCAACAAAACTACCAGATTCGATATTAAATAACATAAAAAGGGTTGATATGCTGTAAAATAAAGCAAGAAAACTACCAGATTCGATATTAAATAACATAAAAAGGGTTGATATGCCGTAAAATAAAGCAACAAAACTACCAGATTCGATATTAAATAACATAAAAAGGGTTGATATGCTGTAAAATAAAGCAACAAAACTACCAGATTCGATATTAAATAACATAAAAAGGGTTGATATGCTGTAAAATAAAGCAACAAAACTACCAGATTCGATATTAAATAACATAAAAAGGGTTGACATGCCGTAAAATAAAGCAAGAAAACTACCAGATTCGATATTAAATAACATAAAAAGGGTTGATATGCTGTAAAATAAAGCAACAAAACTACCAGATTCGATATTAAATAACATAAAAAGGGTTGATATGCCATAAAATAAAGCAACAAAACTACCAGATTCGATATTAAATAACATAAAAAGGGTTGATATGCCGTAAAATAAAGCAACAAAACTACCAGATTCGATATTAAATAACATAAAAAGGGTTGATATGCCATAAAATAAAGCAACAAAACTACCAGATTCGATATTAAATAACATAAAAAGGGTTGATATGCTGTAAAATAAAGCAAGAAAACTACCAGATTCGATATTAAATAACATAAAAAGGGTTGATATGCCGTAAAATAAAGCAAGAAAACTACCAGATTCGATATTAAATAACATAAAAAGGGTTGATATGCTGTAAAATAAAGCAACAAAACTACCAGATTCGATATTAAATAACATAAAAAGGGTTGATATGCCGTAAAATAAAGCGACAAAACTACCAGATTCGATATTGAATAACATAAAAAGGGTTGATATGCCGTAAAATAAAGCAACAAAACTACCAGATTCGATATTAAATAACATAAAAAGGGTTGATATGCCGTAATATAAAGCAACAAAACTACCAGATTCGATATTAAATAACATAAAAAGGGTTGATATGCCGTAATATAAAGCAACAAAACTACCAGATTCGATATTAAATAACATAAAAAGGGTTGATATGCCGTAAAATAAAGCAACAAAACTACCAGATTCGATATTAAATAACATAAAAAGGGTTGATATGCCGTAAAATAAAGCAACAAAACTACCAGATTCGATATTAAATAACATAAAAAGGGTTGATATGCCGTAAAATAAAGCAACAAAACTACCAGATTCGATATTAAATAACATAAAAAGGGTTGATATGCTGTAAAATAAAGCAACAAAACTACCAGATTCGATATTAAATAACATAAAAAGGGTTGATATGCTGTAAAATAAAGCAACAAAACTACCAGATTCGATATTAAATAACATAAAAAGGGTTGATATGCCGTAATATAAAGCAACAAAACTACCAGATTCGATATTAAATAACATAAAAAGGGTTGATATGCCGTAAAATAAAGCAACAAAACTACCAGATTCTATATTAAATAACATAAAAAGGGTTGATATGCCGTAAAATAAAGCAACAAAACTACCAGATTCGATATTAAATAACATAAGAAGGGTTGATATGCCGTAAAATAAAGCAACAAAACTACCAGATTCGATATTAAATAACATAAAAAGGGTTGATATGCCGTAAAATAAAGCAACAAAACTACCAGATTCGATATTAAATAACATAAAAAGGGTTGATATGCCGTAAAATAAAGCAACAAAACTACCAGATTCGATATTAAATAACATAAAAAGGGTTGATATGCCGTAAAATAAAGCAAGAAAACTACCAGATTCGATATTAAATAACATAAAAAGGGTTGATATGCCGTAAAATAAAGCAACAAAACTACCAGATTCGATATTAAATAACATAAAAAGGGTTGATATGCCGTAAGATAAAGCAATAAAACTACCAGATTCGATATTAAATAACATAAAAAGGGTTGATATGCCGTAAAATAAAGCAACAAAACTACCAGATTCGATATTAAATAACATAAAAAGGGTTGATATGCCATAAAATAAAGCAACAAAACTACCAGATTCGACATTAAATAACATAAAAAGGTTTGATATGCCGTAAGATAAAGCAATAAAACTACCAGATTCGATATTAAATAACATAAAAAGGGTTGATATGCCGTAAAATAAAGCAACAAAACTACCAGATTCGATATTAAATAACATAAAAAGGGTTGATATGCCGTAAAATAAAGCAACAAAACTACCAGATTCGATATTGAATAACATAAAAAGGGTTGATATGCTGTAAAATAAAGCAACAAAACTACCAGATTCGATATTAAATAACATAAAAAGGGTTGATATGCCGTAATATAAAGCAACAAAACTACCAGATTCGATATTAAATAACATAAAAAGGGTTGATATGCTGTAAAATAAAGCAAGAAAACTACCAGATTCGATATTAAATAACATAAAAAGGGTTGATATGCCGTAAAATAAAGCAAGAAAACTACCAGATTCGATATTAAATAACATAAAAAGGGTTGATATGCTGTAAAATAAAGCAACAAAACTACCAGATTCGATATTAAATAACATAAAAAGGGTTGATATGCCATAAAATAAAGCAACAAAACTACCAGATTCGATATTAAATAACATAAAAAGTTTTGATATGCCGTAAAATAAAGCAACAAAACTACCAGATTCGATATTAAATAACATAAAAAGGGTTGATATGCCATAAAATAAAGCAACAAAACTACCAGATTCGATATTAAATAACATAAAAAGGGTTGATATGCTGTAAAATAAAGCAAGAAAACTACCAGATTCGATATTAAATAACATAAAAAGGGTTGATATGCCGTAAAATAAAGCAAGAAAACTACCAGATTCGATATTAAATAACATAAAAAGGGTTGATATGCTGTAAAATAAAGCAACAAAACTACCAGATTCGATATTAAATAACATAAAAAGGGTTGATATGCCGTAAAATAAAGCAACAAAACTACCAGATTCGATATTAAATAACATAAAAAGGGTTGATATGCCGTAAAATAAAGAAAGAAAACTACCAGATTCGATATTAAATAACATAAAAAGGGTTGATATGCCGTAAAATAAAGCAACAAAACTACCAGATTCGATATTAAATAACATAAAAAGGGTTGATATGCCGTAAAATAAAGCAACAAAACTACCAGATTCGATATTAAATAACATAAAAAGGGTTGATATGCCGTAAAATAAAGCAACAAAACTACCAGATTCGATATTGAATAACATAAAAAGGGTTGATATGCTGTAAAATAAAGCAACAAAACTACCAGATTCGATATTAAATAACATAAAAAGGGTTGATATGCCGTAAAATAAAGCAACAAAACTACCAGATTCGATATTAAATAACATAAAAAGGGTTGATATGCCGTAAAATAAAGCAACAAAACTACCAGATTCGATATTAAATAACATAAAAAGGGTTGATATGCCGTAAAATAAAGCAACAAAACTACCAGATTTGATATTAAATAACATAAAAAGGGTTGATATGCCGTAAAATAAAGCAACAAAACTACCAGATTCGATATTAAATAACATAAAAAGGGTTGATATGCCGTAAAATAAAGCAACAAAACTACCAGATTCGATATTAAATAACATAAAAAGGGTTGATATGCCGTAAAATAAAGCAAGAAAACTACCAGATTCGATATTAAATAACATAAAAAGGGTTGATATGCCGTAAAATAAAGCAACAAAACTACCAGATTCGATATTAAATAACATAAAAAGGGTTGATATGCCGTAAAATAAAGCAACAAAACTACCAGATTCGATATTAAATAACATAAAAAGGGTTGATATGCCGTAAAATAAAGCTACAAAACTACCAGATTCGATATTAAATAACATAAAAAGGGTTGATATGCCGTAAAATAAAGCAATAAAACTACCAGATTCGATATTAAATCACATAAAAAGGGTTGATATGCCGTAAAATAAAGCAACAAAACTACCAGATTCGATATTAAATAACATAAAAAGGGTTGATATGCCGTAAAATAAAGCAACAAAACTACCAGATTCGATATTAAATAACATAAAAAGGGTTGATATGCCGTAAAATAAAGCAACAAAACTACCAGATTCGATATTAAATAACATAAAAAGGGTTGATATGCCGTAAAATAAAGCAACAAAACTACCAGATTCGATATTGAATAACATAAAAAGGGTTGATATGCCGTAAAATAAAGCAACAAAACTACCAGATTCGATATTAAAAAACATAAAAAGGGTTGATATGCCGTAAAATAAAGCAACAAAACTACCAGATTCGATATTAAATAACATAAAAAGGGTTGATATGCCGTAAAATAAAGCAACAAAACTACCAGATTCGATATTAAATAACATAAAAAGGGTTGATATGCCGTAAAATAAAGCAACAAAACTACCAGATTCGATATTGAATAACATAAAAAGGGTTGATATGCCGTAAAATAAAGCAACAAAACTACCAGATTCGATATTAAATAACATAAAAAGGGTTGATATGCCGTAAAATAAAGCAACAAAACTACCAGATTCGATATTAAATAACATAAAAAGCGTTGATATGCCGTAAAATAAAGCAACAAAACTACCAGATTCGATATTAAATAACATAAAAAGGGTTGATATGCCGTAAAATAAAGCAACAAAACTACCAGATTTGATATTAAATAACATAAAAAGGGTTGATATGCCATAAAATAAAGCAACAAAACTACCAGATTCGATATTAAATAACATAAAAAGGGTTGATATGCCGTAAAGTAAAGCAACAAAACTACCGGATTCGATATTAAATAACATAAAAAGGGTTGATATGCCGTAAAATAAAGCAAGAAAACTACCAGATTCGATATTAAATAACATAAAAAGGGTTGATATGCCGTAAAATAAAGCAACAAAACTACCAGATTCGATATTAAATAACATAAAAAGGGTTGATATGCCGTAAAATAAAGCAAGAAAACTACCAGATTCGATATTAAATAACATAAAAAGGGTTGATATGCCGTAAAATAAAGCAACAAAACTACCAGATTCGATATTAAATAACATAAAAAGGGTTGATATGCCGTAAAATAAAGCAACAAAACTACCAGATTCGATATTAAATAACATAAAAAGGGTTGATATGCCGTAAAATAAAGCAATAAAACTACCAGATTCGATATTAAATCACATAAAAAGGGTTGATATGCCGTAAAATAAAGCAACAAAACTACCAGATTCGATATTAAATAACATAAAAAGGGTTGATATGCCGTAAAATAAAGCAACAAAACTACCAGATTCGATATTAAATAACATAAAAAGGGTTGATATGCCATAAAATAAAGCAACAAAACTACCAGATTCGATATTAAATAACATAAAAAGGGTTGATATGCCGTAAAATAAAGCAACAAAACTACCAGATTCGATATTAAATAACATAAAAAGGGTTGATATGCCGTAAAATAAAGCAACAAAACTACCAGATTCGATATTAAATAACATAAAAAGGGTTGATATGCCGTAAAATAAAGCAAGAAAACTACCAGATTCGATATTAAATAACATAAAAAGGGTTGATATGCCGTAAAATAAAGCAACAAAACTACCAGATTCGATATTAAATAACATAAAAAGGGTTGATATGCCATAAAATAAAGCAACAAAACTACCAGATTCGATATTGAATAACATAAAAAAGGTTGATATGCTGTAAAATAAAGCAACAAAACTACCAGATTCGATATTAAATAACATAAAAAGGGGTTATATGCCGTAAAATAAAGCAACAAAACTACCAGATTCGATATTAAATAACATAAAAAGGGTTGATATGCCGTAATATAAAGCAACAAAACTACCAGATTCGATATTGAATAACATAAAAAGGGTTGATATGCCGTAAAATAAAGCAAGAAAACTACCAGATTCGATATTAAATAACATAAAAAGGGTTGATATGCCGTAAAATAAAGCAACAAAACTACCAGATTCGATATTAAATAACATAAAAAGGGTTGATATTGAATAACATAAAAAAGGTTGATATGCTGTAAAATAAAGCAACAAAACTACCAGATTCGATATTAAATAACATAAAAAGGGTTGATATGCCGTAAAATAAAGCAACAAAACTACCAGATTCGATATTAAATAACATAAAAAGGGTTGATATGCCGTAAAATAAAGCAACAAAACTACCAGATTCGATATTGAATAACATAAAAAGGGTTGATATGCTGTAAAATAAAGCAACAAAACTACCAGATTCGATATTAAATAACATAAAAAGGGTTGATATGCCGTAATATAAAGCAACAAAACTACCAGATTCGATATTAAATAACATAAAAAGGGTTGATATGCCGTAATATAAAGCAACAAAACTACCAGATTCGATATTAAATAACATAAAAAGGGTTGATATGCTGTAAAATAAAGCAACAAAACTACCAGATTCGATATTAAATAACATAAAAAGGGTTGATATGCCGTAATATAAAGCAACAAAACTACCAGATTCGATATTAAATAACATAAAAAGGGGTTATATGCCGTAAAATAAAGCAACAAAACTACCAGATTCGATATTAAATAACATAAAAAGGGTTGATATGCCGTAATATAAAGCAACAAAACTACCAGATTCGATATTGAATAACATAAAAAGGGTTGATATGCCGTAAAATAAAGCAACAAAACTACCAGATTCGATATTAAATAACATAAAAAGGGTTGATATGCCGTAAAATAAAGCAACAAAACTACCAGATTCGATATTGAATAACATAAAAAGGGTTGATATGCCGTAAAATAAAGCAACAAAACTACCAGATTCGATATTAAATAACATAAAAAGGGTTGATATGCCGTAATATAAAGCAACAAAACTACCAGATTCGATATTAAATAACATAAAAAGGGTTGATATGCCGTAAAATAAAGCAACAAAACTACCAGATTCGATATTAAATAACATAAAAAGGGTTGATATGCCGTAAAATAAAGCAACAAAACTACCAGATTTGATATTAAATAACAAAGAAAGGGTTGATATGCCATAAAATAAAGCAACAAAACTACCAGATTCGATATTAAATAACATAAAAAGGGTTGATATGCCGTAAAATAAAGCAACAAAACTACCAGATTCGATATTAAATAACATAAAAAGGGTTGATATGCCGTAAAATAAAGCAACAAAACTACCAGATTCGATATTAAATAACATAAAAAGGGTTGATATGCCGTAAAATAAAGCAACAAAACTACCAGATTCGATATTAAATAACATAAAAAGGGTTGATATGCCGTAAAATAAAGCAACAAAACTACCAGATTCGATATTAAATAACATAAAAAGGGTTGATATGCCGTAAAATAAAGCAACAAAACTACCAGATTCGATATTAAATAACATAAAAAGGGTTGATATGCCGTAAAATAAAGCAATAAAACTACCAGATTCGATATTAAATCACATAAAAAGGGTTGATATGCCGTAAAATAAAGCAACAAAACTACCAGATTCGATATTAAATAACATAAAAAGGGTTGATATGCCGTAAAATAAAGCAACAAAACTACACGATTCGATATTAAATAACATAAAAAGGGTTGATATGCCATAAAATAAAGCAACAAAACTACCAGATTCGATATTAAATAACATAAAAAGGGTTGATATGCCGTAAAATAAAGCAACAAAACTACCAGATTCGATATTAAATAACATAAAAAGGGTTGATATGCCGTAAAATAAAGCAACAAAACTACCAGATTCGATATTAAATAACATAAAAAGGGTTGATATGCCGTAAAATAAAGCAACAAAACTACCAGATTCGATATTAAATAACATAAAAAGGGTTGATATGCCGTAAAATAAAGCAACAAAACTACCAGATTCGATATTAAATAACATAAAAAGGGTTGATATGCCGTAAAATAAAGCAACAAAACTACCAGATTCGATATTAAATAACATAAAAAGGGTTGATATGCCGTAAAATAAAGCAACAAAACTACCAGATTCGATATTAAATAACATAAAAAGGGTTGATATGCCGTAAAATAAAGCAACAAAACTACCAGATTCGATATTAAATAACATAAAAAGGGTTGATATGCCGTAAAATAAAGCAACAAAACTACCAGATTCGATATTAAATAACATAAAAAGGGTTGATATGCCATAAAATAAAGCAACAAAACTACCAGATTCGATATTGAATAACATAAAAAAGGTTGATATGCTGTAAAATAAAGCAACAAAACTACCAGATTCGATATTAAATAACATAAAAAGGGTTGATATGCCGTAAAATAAAGCAACAAAACTACCAGATTCGATATTAAATAACATAAAAAGGGTTGATATGCCGTAAAATAAAGCAACAAAACTACCAGATTCGATATTAAATAACATAAAAAGGGTTGATATGCCGTAAAATAAAGCAACAAAACTACCAGATTCGATATGAAATAACATAAAAAGGGTTGATATGCCGTAAAATAAAGCAACAAAACTACCAGATTCGATATTAAATAACATAAAAAGGGTTGATATGCCGTAAAATTAAGCAATAAAACTACCAGATTCGATATTAAATAACATAAAAAGGGTTGATATGCCGTAAAATAAAGCAACAAAACTACCAGATTCGATATTAAATAACATAAAAAGGGTTGATATGCCATAAAATAAAGCAACAAAACTACCAGATTCGATATTAAATAACATAAAAAGGGTTGATATGCCGTAAGATAAAGCAATAAAACTACCAGATTCGATATTAAATAACATAAAAAGGGTTGATATGCCGTAAAATAAAGCAACAAAACGACCAGATTCGATATTAAATAACATAAAAAGGGTTGATATGCCATAAAATAAAGCAACAAAACTACCAGATTCGACATTAAATAACATAAAAAGGTTTGATATGCCGTAAGATAAAGCAATAAAACTACCAGATTCGATATTAAATAACATAAAAAGGGTTGATATGCCGTAAAATAAAGCAACAAAACTACCAGATTCGATATTAAATAACATAAAAAGGGTTGATATGCCGTAATATAAAGCAACAAAACTACCAGATTCGATATTAAATAACATAAAAAGGGTTGATATGCTGTAAAATAAAGCAACAAAACTACCAGATTCGATATTAAATAACATAAAAAGGGTTGATATGCCGTAAAATAAAGCAACAAAACTACCAGATTCGATATTAAATAACATAAAAAGGGTTGATATGCCGTAAAATAAAGCAACAAAACTACCAGATTCGATATTGAATAACATAAAAAGGGTTGATATGCCGCAAAATAAAGCAACAAAACTACCAGATTCGATATTAAATAACATAAAAAGGGTTGATATGCCATAAAATAAAGCAACAAAACTACCAGATTCGATATTAAATAACATAAAAAGGTTTGATATGCCGTAAGATAAAGCAATAAAACTACCAGATTCGATATTAAATAACATAAAAAGGGTTGATATGCCGTAAAATAAAGCAAGAAAACTACCAGATTCGATATTAAATAACATAAAAAGGGTTGATATGCTGTAAAATAAAGCAAGAAAACTACCAGATTCGATATTAAATAACATAAAAAGGGTTGATATGCCGTAAAATAAAGCAAGAAAACTACCAGATTCGATATTAAATAACATAAAAAGGGTTGATATGCTGTAAAATAAAGCAACAAAACTACCAGATTCGATATTAAATAACATAAAAAGGGTTGATATGCCATAAAATAAAGCAACAAAACTACCAGATTCGATATTAAATAACATAAAAAGTTTTGATATGCCGTAAAATAAAGCAACAAAACTACCAGATTCGATATTAAATAACATAAAAAGGGTTGATATGCCATAAAATAAAGCAACAAAACTACCAGATTCGATATTAAATAACATAAAAAGGGTTGATATGCTGTAAAATAAAGCAAGAAAACTACCAGATTCGATATTAAATAACATAAAAAGGGTTGATATGCCGTAAAATAAAGCAAGAAAACTACCAGATTCGATATTAAATAACATAAAAAGGGTTGATATGCTGTAAAATAAAGCAACAAAACTACCAGATTCGATATTAAATAACATAAAAAGGGTTGATATGCCGTAAAATAAAGCAACAAAACTACCAGATTCGATATTAAATAACATAAAAAGGGTTGATATGCCGTAAAATAAAGCAACAAAACTACCAGATTCGATATTAAATAACATAAAAAGGGTTGATATGCCGTAAAATAAAGCAACAAAACTACCAGATTTGATATTAAATAACATAAAAAGGGTTGATATGCCGTAAAATAAAGCAACAAAACTACCAGATTCGATATTAAATAACATAAAAAGGGTTGATATGCCGTAAAATAAAGCAACAAAACTACCAGATTCGATATTAAATAACATAAAAAGGGTTGATATGCTGTAAAATAAAGCAACAAAACTACCAGATTCGATATTAAATAACATAAAAAGGGTTGATATGCCGTAAAATAAAGCAACAAAACTACCAGATTCGATATTAAATAACATAAAAAGGGTTGATATGCCGTAAAATAAAGCAACAAAACTACCAGATTCGATATTAAATAACATAAAAAGGTTTGATATGCCGTAAAATAAAGCAACAAAACTACCAGATTTGATATTAAATAACATAAAAAGGGTTGATATGCCGTAAAATAAAGCAACAAAACTACCAGATTCGATATTAAATAACATAAAAAGGGTTGATATGCCGTAAAATAAAGCAAGAAAACTACCAGATTCGATATTAAATAACATAAAAAGGGTTGATATGCCGTAAAATAAAGCAACAAAACTACCAGATTCGATATTAAATAACATAAAAAGGGTTGATATGCCGTAAAATAAAGCAACAAAACTACCAGATTCGATATTAAATAACATAAAAAGGGTTGATATGCCGTAAAATAAAGCAACAAAACTACCAGATTCGATATTAAATAACATAAAAAGGGTTGATATGCCGTAAAATAAAGCAATAAAACTACCAGATTCGATATTAAATCACATAAAAAGGGTTGATATGCCGTAAAATAAAGCAACAAAACTACCAGATTCGATATTAAATAACATAAAAAGGGTTGATATGCCGTAAAATAAAGCAACAAAACTACCAGATTCGATATTAAATAACATAAAAAGGGTTGATATGCCGTAAAATAAAGCAACAAAACTACCAGATTCGATATTAAATAACATAAAAAGGGTTGATATGCCGTAAAATAAAGCAACAAAACTACCAGATTCGATATTGAATAACATAAAAAGGGTTGATATGCCGTAAAATAAAGCAACAAAACTACCAGATTCGATATTAAATAACATAAAAAGGGTTGATATGCCGTAAAATAAAGCAACAAAACTACCAGATTCGATATTAAATAACATAAAAAGGGTTGATATGCCGTAAAATAAAGCAACAAAACTACCAGATTCGATATTAAATAACATAAAAAGGGTTGATATGCCGTAAAATAAAGCAACAAAACTACCAGATTCGATATTGAATAACATAAAAAGGGTTGATATGCCGTAAAATAAAGCAACAAAACTACCAGATTCGATATTAAATAACATAAAAAGGGTTGATATGCCGTAAAATAAAGCAACAAAACTACCAGATTCGATATTAAATAACATAAAAAGGGTTGATATGCCGTAAAATAAAGCAACAAAACTACCAGATTCGATATTAAATAACATAAAAAGGGTTGATCTGCCGTAAAATAAAGCAACAAAACTACCAGATTTGATATTAAATAACATAAAAAGGGTTGATATGCCGTAAAATAAAGCAACAAAACTATCAGATTCGATATGAAATAACATAAAAAGGGTTGATATGCCGTAAAATAAAGCAACAAAACTACCAGATTCGATATTAAATAACATAAAAAGGGTTGATATGCCGTAAAATAAAGCAACAAAACTACCAGATTCGATATTAAATAACATAAAAAGGGTTGATATGCCGTAAAATAAAGCAACAAAACTACCAGATTCGATATTAAATAACATAAAAAGGGTTGATATGCCGTAAAATAAAGCAACAAAACTACCAGATTCGATATTGAATAACATAAAAAGGGTTGATATGCCGTAAGATAAAGCAATAAAACTACCAGATTCGATATTAAATAACATAAAAAGGGTTGATATGCCGTAAAATAAAGCAACAAAACTACCAGATTCGATATTAAATAACATAAAAAGGGTTGATATGCCGTAAAATAAAGCAACAAAACTACCAGATTCGATATTAAATAACATAAAAAGGGTTGATATGCCGTAAAATAAAGCAACAAAACTACCAGATTCGATATTGAATAACATAAAAAGGGTTGATATGCCGTAAAATAAAGCAACAAAACTACCAGATTCGATATTAAATAACATAAAAAGGGTTGATATGCCGTAAAATAAAGCAACAAAACTACCAGATTCGATATTAAATAACATAAAAAGGGTTGATATGCCGTAAAATAAAGCAACAAAACTACCAGATTCGATATTAAATAACATAAAAAGGGTTGATATGCCGTAAAATAAAGCAACAAAACTACCAGATTCGATATTAAATAACATAAAAAGGGTTGATATGCCGTAAAATAAAGCAACAAAACTACCAGATTCGATATTAAATAACATAAAAAGGGTTGATATGCCGTAAAATAAAGCAACAAAACTACCAGATTCGATATTAAATAACATAAAAAGGGTTGATATGCCGTAAAATAAAGCAATAAAACTACCAGATTCGATATTAAATCACATAAAAAGGGTTGATATGCCGTAAAATAAAGCAACAAAACTACCAGATTCGATATTAAATAACATAAAAAGGGTTGATATGCCGTAAAATAAAGCAACAAAACTACCAGATTCGATATTAAATAACATAAAAAGGGTTGATATGCCGTAAAATAAAGCAACAAAACTACCAGATTCGATATTGAATAACATAAAAAGGGTTGATATGCCGTAAAATAAAGCAACAAAACTACCAGATTCGATATTAAATTACATAAAAAGGGTTGATATGCCGTAAAATAAAGCAACAAAACTACCAGATTCGATATTAAATAACATAAAAAGGGTTGATATGCCGGAAAATAAAGCAACAAAACTACCAGATTCGATATTAAATAACATAAAAAGGGTTGATATGCCGTAAAATAAAGCAACAAAACTACCAGATTCGATATTAAATAACATAAAAAGGGTTGATATGCCGTAAAATAAAGCAACAAAACTACCAGATTCGATATTAAATAACATAAAAAGGGTTGATATGCCGTAAAATAAAGCAACAAAACTACCAGATTCGATATTAAATAACATAAAAAGGGTTGATATGCCGTAAAATAAAGCAACAAAACTACCAGATTCGATATTAAATAACATAAAAAGGGTTGATATGCCGTAAAATAAAGCAACAAAACTACCAGATTCGATATTAAATAACATAAAAAGGGTTGATATGCCGTAAAATAAAGCAACAAAACTACCAGATTCGATATTAAATAACATAAAAAGGGTTGATATGCCGTAAAATAAAGCAACAAAACTACCAGATTCGATATTAAATAACATAAAAAGGTTTGATATGCCGTAAGATAAAGCAATAAAACTACCAGATTCGATATTAAATAACATAAAAAGGGTTGATATGCCGTAAAATAAAGCAACAAAACTACCAGATTCGATATTAAATAACATAAAAAGGGTTGATATGCCATAAAATAAAGCAACAAAACTACCAGATTCGATATTAAATAACATAAAAAGGTTTGATATGCCGTAAGATAAAACAATAAAACTACCAGATTCGATATTAAATAACATAAAAAGGGTTGATATGCCGTAAAATAAAGCAACAAAACTACCAGATTCGATATTAAATAACATAAAAAGGGTTGATATGCCGTAAAATAAAGCAACAAAACTACCAGATTCGATTTTGAATAACATAAAAAGGGTTGATATGCTGTAAAATAAAGCAACAAAACTACCAGATTCGATATTAAATAACATAAAAAGGGTTGATATGCCGTAATATAAAGCAACAAAACTACCAGATTCGATATTAAATAACATAAAAAGGGTTGATATGCCGTAATATAAAGCAACAAAACTACCAGATTCGATATTAAATAACATAAAAAGGGTTGATATGCTGTAAAATAAAGCAACAAAACTACCAGATTCGATATTAAATAACATAAAAAGGGTTGATATGCCGTAATATAAAGCAACAAAACTACCAGATTCGATATTAAATAACATAAAAAGGGTTGATATGCCGTAAAATAAAGCAACAAAACTACCAGATTCGATATTAAATAACATAAAAAGGGTTGATATGCCGTAATATAAAGCAACAAAACTACCAGATTCGATATTGAATAACATAAAAAGGGTTGATATGCCGTAAAATAAAGCAACAAAACTACCAGATTCGATATTAAATAACATAAAAAGGGTTGATATGCCGTAAAATAAAGCAACAAAACTACCAGATTCGATATTGAATAACATAAAAAGGGTTGATATGCCGTAAAATAAAGCAACAAAACTACCAGATTCGATATTAAATAACATAAAAAGGGTTGATATGCTGTAATATAAAGCAACAAAACTACCAGATTCGATATTAAATAACATAAAAAGGGTTGATATGCCGTAAAATAAAGCAAGAAAACTACCAGATTCGATATTAAATAACATAAAAAGGGTTGATATGCCGTAAAATAAAGCAACAAAACTACCAGATTTGATATTAAATAACAAAGAAAGGGTTGATATGCCATAAAATAAAGCAACAAAACTACCAGATTCGATATTAAATAACATAAAAAGGGTTGATATGCCGTAAAATAAAGCAACAAAACTACCAGATTCGATATTAAATAACATAAAAAGGTGTGATATGCCGTAAAATAAAGCAACAAAACTACCAGATTCGATATTAAATAACATAAAAAGGGTTGATATGCCGTAAAATAAAGCAACAAAACTACCAGATTCGATATTAAATAACATAAAAAGGGTTGATATGCCGTAAAATAAAGCAACAAAACTACCAGATTCGATATTAAATAACATAAAAAGGGTTGATATGCCGTAAAATAAAGCAACAAAACTACCAGATTCGATATTAAATAACATAAAAAGGGTTGATATGCCGTAAAATAAAGCAATAAAACTACCAGATTCGATATTAAATCACATAAAAAGGGTTGATATGCCGTAAAATAAAGCAACAAAACTACCAGATTCGATATTAAATAACATAAAAAGGGTTGATATGCCGTAAAATAAAGCAACAAAACTACCAGATTCGATATTAAATAACATAAAAAGGGTTGATATGCCGTAAAATAAAGCAAGAAAACTACCAGATTCGATATTAAATAACATAAAAAGGGTTGATATGCCGTAAAATAAAGCAACAAAACTACCAGATTCGATATTAAATAACATAAAAAGGGTTGATATGCCGTAAAATAAAGCAACAAAACTACCAGATTCGATATTAAATAACATAAAAAGGGTTGATATGCCATAAAATAAAGCAACAAAACTACCAGATTCGTTGTGTAATAACATAAAAAAGGTTGATATGCTGTAAAATAAAGCAACAAAACTACCAGATTCGATATTAAATAACATAAAAAGGGTTGATATGCCGTAAAATAAAGCAACAAAACTACCAGATTCGATATTAAATAACATAAAAAGGGTTGATATGCCGTAAAATAAAGCAACAAAACTACCAGATTCGATATTAAATAACATAAAAAGGGTTGATATGCCGTAAAATAAAGCAACAAAACTACCAGATTCGATATTAAATAACATAAAAAGGGTTGATATGCCGTAAAATAAAGCAACAAAACTACCAGATTCGATATTAAATAACATAAAAAGGGTTGATATGCCGTAAAATAAAGCAACAAAACTACCAGATTCGATATTAAATAACATAAAAAGGGTTGATATGCCATAAAATAAAGCAACAAAACTACCAGATTCGATATTGAATAACATAAAAAAGGTTGATATGCTGTAAAATAAAGCAACAAAACTACCAGATTCGATATTAAATAACATAAAAAGGGTTGATATGCCGTAAAATAAAGCAACAAAACTACCAGATTCGATATTAAATAACATAAAAAGGGTTGATATGCCGTAAAATAAAGCAACAAAACTACCAGATTCGATATTGAATAACATAAAAAGGGTTGATATGCTGTAAAATAAAGCAACAAAACTACCAGATTCGATATTAAATAACATAAAAAGGGTTGATATGCCGTAATATAAAGCAACAAAACTACCAGATTCGATATTAAATAACATAAAAAGGGTTGATATGCCGTAATATAAAGCAACAAAACTACCAGATTCGATATTAAATAACATAAAAAGGGTTGATATGCTGTAAAATAAAGCAACAAAACTACCAGATTCGATATTAAATAACATAAAAAGGGTTGATATGCCGTAATATAAAGCAACAAAACTACCAGATTCGATATTAAATAACATAAAAAGGGTTGATATGCCGTAAAATAAAGCAACAAAACTACCAGATTCGATATTAAATAACATAAAAAGGGTTGATATGCCGTAATATAAAGCAACAAAACTACCAGATTCGATATTGAATAACATAAAAAGGGTTGATATGCCGTAAAATAAAGCAACAAAACTACCAGATTCGATATTAAATAACATAAAAAGGGTTGATATGCCGTAAAATAAAGCAACAAAACTACCAGATTCGATATTGAATAACATAAAAAGGGTTGATATGCCGTAAAATAAAGCAACAAAACTACCAGATTCGATATTAAATAACATAAAAAGGGTTGATATGCCGTAATATAAAGCAACAAAACTACCAGATTCGATATTAAATAACATAAAAAGGGTTGATATGCCGTAAAATAAAGCAACAAAACTACCAGATTCGATATTAAATAACATAAAAAGGGTTGATATGCCGTAAAATAAAGCAACAAAACTACCAGATTTGATATTAAATAACAAAGAAAGGGTTGATATGCCATAAAATAAAGCAACAAAACTACCAGATTCGATATTAAATAACATAAAAAGGGTTGATATGCCGTAAAATAAAGCAACAAAACTACCAGATTCGATATTAAATAACATAAAAAGGGTTGATATGCCGTAAAATAAAGCAACAAAACTACCAGATTCGATATTAAATAACATAAAAAGGGTTGATATGCCGTAAAATAAAGCAACAAAACTACCAGATTCGATATGAAATAACATAAAAAGGGTTGATATGCCGTAAAATAAAGCAACAAAACTACCAGATTCGATATTAAATAACATAAAAAGGGTTGATATGCCGTAAAATAAAGCAACAAAACTACCAGATTCGATATTAAATAACATAAAAAGGGTTGATATGCCGTAAAATAAAGCAATAAAACTACCAGATTCGATATTAAATCACATAAAAAGGGTTGATATGCCGTAAAATAAAGCAAGAAAACTACCAGATTTGATATTAAATAACATAAAAAGGGTTGATATGCCGTAAAATAAAGCAACAAAACTACCAGATTCGATATTAAATAACATAAAAAGGGTTGATATGCCATAAAATAAAGCAACAAAACTACCAGATTCGATATTAAATAACATAAAAAGGGTTGATATGCCGTAAAATAAAGCAACAAAACTACCAGATTCGATATTAAATAACATAAAAAGGGTTGATATGCCGTAAAATAAAGCAACAAAACTACCAGATTCGATATTAAATAACATAAAAAGGGTTGATATGCCGTAAAATAAAGCAACAAAACTACCAGATTCGATATTAAATAACATAAAAAGGGTTGATATGCCGTAAAATAAAGCAACAAAACTACCAGATTCGATATTAAATAACATAAAAAGGGTTGATATGCCGTAAAATAAAGCAACAAAACTACCAGATTCGATATTAAATAACATAAAAAGGGTTGATATGCCATAAAATAAAGCAACAAAACTACCAGATTCGTTGTGTAATAACATAAAAAAGGTTGATATGCTGTAAAATAAAGCAACAAAACTACCAGATTCGATATTAAATAACATAAAAAGGGTTGATATGCCGTAAAATAAAGCAACAAAACTACCAGATTCGATATTAAATAACATAAAAAGGGTTGATATGCCGTAAAATAAAGCAACAAAACTACCAGATTCGATATTAAATAACATAAAAAGGGTTGATATGCCGTAAAATAAAGCAACAAAACTACCAGATTCGATATTAAATAACATAAAAAGGGTTGATATGCCGTAAAATAAAGCAACAAAACTACCAGATTCGATATTAAATAACATAAAAAGGGTTGATATGCCGTAAAATAAAGCAACAAAACTACCAGATTCGATATTAAATAACATAAAAAGGGTTGATATGCCATAAAATAAAGCAACAAAACTACCAGATTCGATATTGAATAACATAAAAAAGGTTGATATGCTGTAAAATAAAGCAACAAAACTACCAGATTCGATATTAAATAACATAAAAAGGGTTGATATGCCGTAAAATAAAGCAACAAAACTACCAGATTCGATATTAAATAACATAAAAAGGGTTGATATGCCGTAAAATAAAGCAACAAAACTACCAGATTCGATATTAAATAACATAAAAAGGGTTGATATGCCGTAAAATAAAGCAACAAAACTACCAGATTCGATATGAAATAACATAAAAAGGGTTGATATGCCGTAAAATAAAGCAACAAAACTACCAGATTCGATATTAAATAACATAAAAAGGGTTGATATGCCGTAAAATAAAGCAACAAAACTAAGCCAAACATGAAATACTACATTTTCATCGGGAATAACTGGTTTTAATATTAATTATAATTAGTTCTAAATATTAATTATAACTAGTTCTAAATATTAATTTTATAAAGATTTCTATTAAAACTACTAAACTTTGCATTAAAGAACGTGAAAATGGTTTATATGCCATAAAAATATGGAAAGAAATAATCGAGATTAGCGAAATAGAAAATGACCTTAAATGAACATTCAAACATCTATTTCTTAAAGAAATTCGTATTGATACCACTTTTTTAAACAAACAAGCTGACTTTTTGTTCAGCATCTTCCGGCCATTTACATAAGTAACTGAAAGATGCCTATCAGAAGGACCAAGAAATAGATGACAACTCTGTGTCTTCGAATGATATGGCCTTGCAGAGAAGGATGGCTTACCCAATAGAGAAGCTAAAAATCCTACTTCCCACCTGTGTGATAACTCAAAAAAGAAAAACAGCTGCAAAATTTAAAAAAATAATCTATATATATATAAAAGTGAGAATTTTTTATCTACAGACATAATATTTGGTATATAGCATATTCAGACATGTGGGAAACTTTTTAATTGGTTTTCATCCAGAAAAAAACTGTTAAAGAGGTCAAAATTGAAAAATTGGTGCGTGGGAGTCATTGGATTTTTATGTTTGTTAACTATTTGACAAATGCCATGCGTGAATGGTTCGCATGACAGATTCATTATGTTAAAAATAAGTAGGGTTGAAAACACTTTTTAAAGATCGTGTTAAGCTGGCCTAATGGTTATCCTACTTTACTCACTGATTTTAGGTTTTGATTTCGATCTCAGCCTGAGGATTTTTTTATTTTTTTTATTTTAGAAGGAAACTATTTAGAAACAGCATAATACTCATATGCACATGTGTCAGTTTCTGTGTGAACTGAAATATAATATTCATGCATATTTTACGACCGGGCCACACTGGGCCGTCTGCTAGGTAAGAATAATTTTTGTAAAAAATTAAAAAAAAAAAAAAGAAAAACGCTTATACAGCTTTTGAACTCGAACAACAAATATTTTTTTCTCTTCTTATCCTTACCTAACCCTAAATTAATCCCAACTCTAACTTAGTCGGTATTTGCCCAGTTCAAAAAGTCTATTAGTACAAAAAAAATTTTAAAAAGAAAAAGCAAAAAAATGTGTAAAAATTGTTAGTTTATTGAGTATGTTCTCGACAATCTTTAGTTTATTTATGAAAAAAAAAAAAGCATTTATCGAAATAATAATGACTTTTCCATCAAAAATATTATTTCTTTGATTTTCTTCATTCACAAAAAAAAAAATGAATTTTGACACTAGTTATTTTGATTCGGCTTTTTCTGGCTACTTATGTATTTCTGCATTGGCAAAATCTGTTTCATGTTTCCAAATTTTTTAGATGAAGATTGGTTATTCATATTATTTGGATTCATCAGACTACTGTTCTCATCTTTAGTGTCATTTTCACAACATTTTGGTCAATGTAAACTCCGACCTTCTTCAGGTGTATCTTGTCAAACTCAGGAATGTTTCTGTCGAACTCGAGAATTTGGACGGAATTTCGAACGGAATCTTTTATTTAATTCACAGAGGTAGCATGTTGCTCCTTCCATCAACCAGAATGGATAAAGATCCTAAGTAATTTGCAATTGTATTTTTTTGATCTCCCACACTGAGAATTGAACCTTCAACCTTCAGGAGAATATCACTTTTGTAATTGATTTTTTCCAAGTAGTCTAACCATTGCGTCATGAGTCCTTGCAGACAAGAAGGTCGGAGGTTATATCGACCAAAACATTGTAAAAATAACACTCAAGATGAGAACAGTAGTCCAAAGAATTCAAATAATACGAAAGCCAGTTTTGTTCAAAAGGTGTACCACTTCTAAGAAATCAAGTGTTAACGCTACAAAATGGACCCTTGGTTTCTGAGAGCTGTGTTGGATATTTGGGCCGTGTGTGCTGAGCAATAATTTTTTGCACCTGTTGTATCAAATGTATCAAAAAATCATTTGAATAAAATTTATGCATCTGTTCTCTTCATCATAGAGACTCACTAATTGGTCCATATTGTAACCAATGAAGTCCTGTATGTTATATAACCTTGATCTTTGGCTTTGAAAAGTTCGGTCATTATTGAAATTTGGACGGAATTTCAACTTCAGATTTTTCCAAATGTGATGCATGGATCCGATGTTCTTTCATAACAGCAACCCTCATGTAAAACATTAAGCTGATCAGATGAATAGGTTTTGATTTATCAACATTTCCATGACATCACTTCAGGAATTCTTTATATCAGAAGAAAGGATAAGACTTTTGCCTAAACTTACATTGTCAGACTGAAATATTCAGTCTCAAAACTGACTGATGCTCTTTTTTTTTATATGACAATATAATTTTCTGTTTTCATCTGGAATGCATTTTTAGCATAGTATTATTTTTATTATGTATGGAATGTAGAAATTTCTAGTTTCTTATGAATTCTGAAAACAAGTTAAATCTTTAACTTAATTATCTTTGTTTATCCTTAGGCTGGATGAAGATTTCAGATAAAGATGTTTCCAATGAAAGAAATCTTAACTCGTGGCAAGATGCATTCCAAGTGTTTTCTAAAGAAATCAACATTAGAAATATCAGCGGTCATAAAATATGCTTAAATATATTTTTTATGCTATACAGATTTCATATTTAAAATCAACATTATAAATGTCGGCAGTTTATAAAATATGATTAAATCAACATTATAAATATCAGCGGTCATGAAATATGCTTAAATATTTTTTTATGCTATACAGATTTCGTATTTAAAATCAACATTATAAATGTCGGCAGTTTATAAAATATGATTAAATCAACATTATAAATATCAGCGGTCATGAAATATGCTTAAATATTTTTTTATGCTATACAGATTTCATATTTAAAATCAACATTATAAATGTCGGCAGTTTATAAAATATGATTAAATCAACATTAAAAATATCAGCGGTCATGAAATATGCTTAAATATATTTTTTATGCTATACAGATTTCATATTTAAAATCAACATTATAAATGTCGGCAGTTTATAAAATATGATTAAATCAACATTATAAATATCAGCGGTCATGAAATATGCTTAAATATATTTTTTATGCTATACAGATTTCGTATTTAAAATTAACATTATAAATGTCAGCAGTTTATAAAATATGATTAAATCAACATTAAAAATATCAGCGGTCATGAAATATGCTTAAATATTTTTTTATGCTATACAGATTTCGTATTTAAAATTAACATTATAAATGTCGGCAGTTTATAAAATATGATTAAATCAACATTAAAAATATCAGCGGTCATGAAATATGCTTATATATATTTTTTATGCTATACAGATTTCATATTTAAAATCAACATTATAAATGTCGGCAGTTTATAAAATATGATTAAATCAACATTATAAATATCAGCGGTCATGAAATATGCTTAAATATATTTTTTATGCTATACAGATTTCGTATTTAAAATTAACATTATAAATGTCGGCAGTTTATAAAATATGATTAAATCAACATTAAAAATATCAGCGGTCATGAAATATGCTTAAATATATTTTTTATGCTATACAGATTTCGTATTTAAAATTAACATTATAAATGTCGGCAGTTTATAAAATATGATTAAATCAACATTAAAAATATCAGCGGTCATGAAATATGCTTAAATATATTTTTTATGCTATACAGATTTCGTATTTAAAATTAACATTATAAATGTCGGCAGTTTATAAAATATGATTAAATCAAAATTAAAAATATCAGCGGTCATGAAATATGCTTAAATATATTTTTTATGCTATACAGATTTCGTATTTAAAATTAACATTATAAATGTCGGCAGTTTATAAAATATGATTAAATCAACATTATAAATATCAGTGGTCATGAAATATGCTTAAATATTTTTTTTTATTCTGTACAGATTTCATATTTAAAATCAACATTATAAATGTCAGCAGTTTATAAAATATGATTAAATCAACATTGAAAATATCAGCGGTCATGAAATATGCTTAAATATATTTTTTATGCTATACAGATTTCGTATTTAAAATTAACATTATAAATGTCAGCAGTTTATAAAATATGATTAAATCAACATTATAGATATCAGCGGTCATGAAATATGCTTTAATAAATTTTTTATGCTATACAGATTTCGTATGTAAAATTAACATTATAAATGTCAGCAGTTTATAAAATATGATTAAATCAACATTAAAAATATCAGCGGTCATGAAATATGCTTAAATATTTTTTTTTATTCTGTACAGATTTCGTATTTAAAATTAACATTATAAATGTCGGCAGTTTATAAAATATGATTAAATCAACATTAAAAATATCAGCGGTCATGAAATATGCTTAAATATATTTTTTATGCTATACAGATTTCGTATTTAAAATTAACATTATAAATGTCAGCAGTTTATAAAATATGATTAAATCAACATTATAGATATCAGCGGTCATGAAATATGCTTAAATAATTTTTTTATGCTATACAGATTTCGTATTTAAAATTAACATTATAAATGTCAGCAGTTTATAAAATATGATTAAATCAACATTATAAATATCAGCGGTCATGAAATATGCTTAAATATTTTTTTTTATTCTGTACAGATTTCGTATTTAAAATTAACATTATAAATGTCGGCAGTTTATAAAATATGATTAAATCAACATTAAAAATATCAGCGGTCATGAAATATGCTTAAATATATTTTTTATGCTATACAGATTTCGTATTTAAAATTAACATTATAAATGTCAGCAGTTTATAAAATATGATTAAATCAACATTATAGATATCAGCGGTCATGAAATATGCTTAAATAATTTTTTTATGCTATACAGATTTCGTATTTAAAATTAACATTATAAATGTCAGCAGTTTATAAAATATGATTAAATCAACATTAAAAATATCAGCGGTCATGAAATATGCTTAAATATTTTTTTTACGCTATACAGATTTCGTATTTAAAATTAACATTATAAATGTCGGCAGTTTATAAAATATGATTAAATCAACATTATAAATATCAGCGGTCATGAAATATGCTTAAATATATTTTTTTATTCTGTACAGATTTCGTATTTAAAATTAACATTATAAATGTCGGCAGTTTATAAAATATGATTAAATCAACATTAAAAATATCAGCGGTCATGAAATATGCTTAAATATATTTTTTATGCTATACAGATTTCGTATTTAAAATTAACATTATAAATGTCAGCAGTTTATAAAATATGATTAAATCAACATTATAGATATCAGCGGTCATGAAATATGCTTAAATAATTTTTTTATGCTATACAGATTTCGTATTTAAAATTAACATTATAAATGTCAGCAGTTTATAAAATATGATTAAATCAACATTATAGATATCAGCGGTCATGAAATATGCTTAAATATATTTTTTATGCTATACAGATTTCGTATTTAAAATTAACATTATAAATGTCGGCAGTTTATAAAATATGATTAAATCAACATTATAGATATCAGCGGTCATGAAATATGCTTATATATATTTTTTATGCTATACAGATTTCATATTTAAAATTAACATTATAAATGTCAGCAGTTTATAAAATATGATTAAATCAACATTATAAATATCAGCGGTCATGAAATATGCTTAAATATTTTTTTTTATTCTGTACAGATTTCGTATTTAAAATTAACATTATAAATGTCAGCAGTTTATAAAATATGATTAAATCAACATTAAAAATATCAGCGGTCATGAAATATGCTTAAATATTTTTTTTATGCTATACAGATTTCGTATTTAAAATTAACATTATAAATGTCAGCAGTTTATAAAATATGATTAAATCAACATTATAAATATCAGCGGTCATGAAATATGCTTAAATATTTTTTTTTATTCTGTACAGATTTCGTATTTAAAATTAACATTATAAATGTCGGCAGTTTATAAAATATGATTAAATCAACATTAAAAATATCAGCGGTCATGAAATATGCTTAAATATATTTTTTATGCTATACAGATTTCGTATTTAAAATTAACATTATAAATGTCAGCAGTTTATAAAATATGATTAAATCAACATTATAGATATCAGCGGTCATGAAATATGCTTAAATAATTTTTTTATGCTATACAGATTTCGTATTTAAAATTAACATTATAAATGTCAGCAGTTTATAAAATATGATTAAATCAACATTATAGATATCAGCGGTCATGAAATATGCTTAAATATATTTTTTATGCTATACAGATTTCGTATTTAAAATTAACATTATAAATGTCAGCAGTTTATAAAATATGATTAAATCAACATTATAGATATCAGCGGTCATGAAATATGCTTAAATATATTTTTTATGCTATACAGATTTCGTATTTAAAATTAACATTATAAATGTCGGCAGTTTATAAAATATGATTAAATCAACATTATAGATATCAGCGGTCATGAAATATGCTTATATATATTTTTTATGCTATACAGATTTCATATTTAAAATTAACATTATAAATGTCAGCAGTTTATAAAATATGATTAAATCAACATTATAAATATCAGCGGTCATGAAATATGCTTAAATATTTTTTTTTATTCTGTACAGATTTCGTATTTAAAATTAACATTATAAATGTCAGCAGTTTATAAAATATGATTAAATCAACATTATAAATATCAGCGGTCATGAAATATGCTTATATATATTTTTTATGCTATACAGATTTCATATTTAAAATCAACATTATAAATGTCGGCAGTTTATAAAATATGATTAAATCAACATTATAAATATCAGTGGTCATGAAATATGCTTATATATATTTTTTATTCTGTACAGATTTCGTATTTATTAAGTGAAAATCATTCTTCTAATGATAACATTAGTTCTGTTAATTATAATCTCACTATTTGGCCCATATTGTAGCCAATGAAATCTTGCATCTTATATGATCTTCATAAGTTAGATTATGATCAAACTTTGGTAGGGTTTTCTAAATCGGATGTTCTTCAATAAAAATAACCATGCAAAACTTCAGTCTAATCAGATAATTTTGAGTTATAAATGTTTCTATGGCATGACACTTGGAATATTTTACAGATTTTGGAGAAGTAAGGATCAAACATTGTTTTTACCTAAGCTTACTTTGTCAGACTGAAATATTTCAGTCTCAAAACTGACTTATCTTCTTGTTTTATATATACCAACATGATTTCCTATTTTCATACGTAACAAATCTTGAATACATTTTAAACATAGTATTATCTTTATTATGTATGGAAAGTATACATTTCTAGTTTGTTATGAATTCTGAAAGCAAATTAAACCTTTGACTTAATTATCTTTGTTTATCCTTAGGCTGGATGAAGATTCAGATAAAGACGTTTCCAATGAAACAAATCATAACCTGTGGTAAGATGAACTCCGTGTGCTTTTCTAACAAATTAATATTCTAAATCAATACAGTAAATCAATAAGACGCAGCTTTTTAGAGGAGTTTCGTTTGTAGTTAATAGTGTGAGAAGGATATCACTTAAATAAAGTAGAAAGTGTATGTAACGACTGTCGGATGATATCTTTACATTTAGAAAGGACAAACATAAAGCTCGTAGAATCAATGCTAAACCAATGTGAAATGTTTTTGGTTTGATCAATTGATTCAGTATCACTGCTTATTAATCTTGATTCATTTGTTTTTTGTTTCTTTTTATACTTTGCCTTAGTTTTGCTCAGAGGAAAGGGGAGAGAGTATAGAGACATCATAATCATAGCGTTTCACTTCATTTTGAAATACATTATTGGGTAGAGTGCGAAATATTACTCAGGTCCGCATCAGAATATGCCTCACTTAGAGGACAGTCTGTGAGGATGTGTTCAATGATCTGCATATCGACAGCGCAAAGACACTGAGCGCCCTGTATACAGTCCCACTTTTGCAGTTTTCCCTGTGTTTTGGCAACATTCGCTTAGGCTCAATTGAGTCTTTCCTGCCTTTTCCGGAAAAGTTCAGAGCCTGCTGGGAGATCTTCTTTTGGTGCTGGGAGAACCTCGTTGTTACCGGATGTGATAGACTCATTCTACTACTGCAGATGAAAGGACGTTTGTGTTGTTGGTCCTAGCTCTTGCTGGATATTACTTGGCTCAGAGGAGAAAATCGTTTTCTCCATTTTAAAACCCACTATCACGAAGTGTCCGAGGTATCCCTCAGGTCCACATCAGAGCATATCTCATTCAGGGCACAGTTTGTGAGTCCGTGTGCAATAGTTTGCAAGGGCTATGAGCATGATGTACAGTGTCCCACTTGTGCAGGTTGACCTGTGTTTTGGCAACCTTCGCTCAGACCCAGTTAAGTGTTACTTACTCTTTTCTTTGTTTTTTTTTTTGGGGGGGGAGTTCAGAGACTTCTTTCAGTACCAGAACAGCCTCATTGTTGCCGTCTTTGATAAACTTATTCACAAAAGCTGATAGAAGGACGCTGAGTGTTGTTGGTCCAAGGCCTGTAATATTGGCAAAGCTTAACTGGATGGTATTGGTTGTGGCAACTTTTGGTGTCCATATTAGAGATGGCGATTGTCGTTGCTCTACTTGTCATGCTCTCTTCAATATCGACTTGACAAATCTGTTGCTGAGCGTTTTTTTTTTTTTTTTTTACACAGTGATCACCACTTATCAAGGCCCGGAAGCCACTCAGGGATAAGGGTTATTGTAAGTACATTACGTTAGTGTGGAGATTTGATGAAGTGTTTACTTAAGGGGGCGGTTCATTAGGAATTTGTTAACATTGGACTTGAAGACATCCAAGTTGTAGTCCGGTGGGAAGCAGGCAGACGGAACAGAGTTCCACAGGCTTGCAGTTCTAAGAAAGAAGCTTTGTTCATGGAATCCACGTTTTGATTTAGGCACAGATAAAGAGTGGGGGAAATTTATCACAGTGGATTCGGCTAGACGGGTGTTTTTCGTGAAAGATTG
The DNA here is from genome assembly GCF_053919585.1 of Euprymna scolopes. Lineage (NCBI taxonomy): Eukaryota > Metazoa > Mollusca > Cephalopoda > Sepiida > Sepiolidae > Euprymna > Euprymna scolopes. The sequence continues at coordinate 31,358,242 of NC_136486.1, forward strand.
GCGAGGGGGGACCAGAGATTGGACTTCAGACGTGCACCTGCCATGGAAATAACGATAAAACAAAGACAGGCTCGCAACGTCTCTTCTGTGGGAGAGAGGTTGCAGGGTAGAGAAATATTCAAATTTATAGAGAGACTAGCAGGAAGACCCAACGTTGCCGGGATTGAATGATGATCAACAAATATTTCACACTCCTATATTTTTATTGTCATCGAAATCCATGAAATCGCCCCGGAGGAAACTTCACATGCCTCCATGCAGTAACTTAGTCCAAAATATATGTTATTCTACATTGCACTCTATAGAACCTACTGTTTATTTTATAAAATTATTTATATATACGTCTTTCCAGTTAACGAAAAAAAACATTAAGAAATTTATGTGTGGATTTTGAGCCTACATACCACATCATGCAAAAAACAAAACAAAAAAAGAAACAATAAAAAAACACATACATTTTCAAGTCATAAAATTCTTTACAGTTAATGAAAATAAATTAAGAAATTTACTTATGGAGTTTGAACCACGTCATGCAAAATAAAAAAACGAAGAAAAAGAGACATGCTATCAACTTACCCACAGTAGAATTTTTACAGCCTGTTGTTCTATCATTGTTGCTAAGTGAGAAAATGGAAAAAATGGCTTTACCGATGATAGATAAATTAAAATAACGGTTTCGATTATCGATTATCGGTAATCATCGAGGGTATTCTGAGATAAAACTTAACTAAGATCACTCCCAGACTTATACACTAAAGTTATGTAAACTTTAAAGAAAATCTGTTCAGCCGTTTCGGAGTCTATAAGGAACGAACTCACACACGCGCACACAGACAAAGTTGCATTTATATAATCGTAGAAATAAGAGGGAATGAACTAAAGGTGAAAAAAATAAAATAAATAAAATAAAATGCCCTCCCCCCCAAAAAAACAGCAGAAATTACTGAATCATTTTTGCTTTAGCCTCAATGAAAATTCTTAACAAAGACGTATTAATAATTATCTCAACATTTTCAAAACGCATAAATATTAGGAAAGTCTGGAAAGTTTTCAGATAAAAAATGTCTGCAATTAAAGAAAATACAAAGAAAAAAAAAACTGTACACATTAAACCGAAAATGTTTAACAAATAAATTAACTATGAGGAGCGTTCCAAAAGTGATGCCTTCTATTTCTTTATTCCTCCCGAACGGGCCAGAAGGAATTACAAATTGCATTGTCATGATGACTGACATTAATGACCTCAAAGTACCATCACTCTCTGTTGCAGATATTAACGGTGTGAGACTCTAAGAAAGCAGAAGCAGAGATGCATCATTGAATTCCTGGCAAAAGTGCATTAAGAATGATGATGAATATGCAGAAAAATAAATTCTGGAGCTCAAAAGGTATCTCGTTTTAATGGTTCTACTTTCATGTATTTCTTCATTACAGAAATACCATACAATTCTCTGCTCTGTTAGATACTGAAGGGTGTCCTAAAAGGAGGGGGAGTCTAAAAGCATAAATTATAAATAATGTGACTTCTACTCAGAAAAATATGGTTTCCGTTCTGCTAGATCTACAGCAGATGTGCTTACAGTTATATCTCATAGGATTAGCAAATCTCTCGATGGAGGCAACCTTTCTAGGGCAATTGCTCTTGACATATCTAAGGCCTTTGGTAGGGTATGGCATAAAGGTTTACTTCACAAGATCTCTAGCTATGGTATAGCTGGAAATGTCTTCTCAACTATTAAATCATTTCTTTCTGATAGGTTCATAAGAGTAGAAGTTGAGGGGCAAAAATCAGAAGCTCACAGTATTAATGCTGGTGTCCCTCAAGGGTCCATCCTGGGTCCAACTCTTTTCCTGATCTACATTAATGATCTTCCAAATCACATCCTTACATCATTTGTAGATATTTATGCTGACGACACTACCATTTATGGTAGCACATCTAAGACAGTAAACGACCAAGTTCTCTCTAATTCTCTCTCCTCTGATCTTGAGCACGTAGTACAATGGGGAAAGGAGTGGCTCGTTACCTTTAATGCATCTAAAACCAAGCTTCTCTCTTTACATCATCAACATTCTGATTCACATCTGGCTTGACCTTTACTCCTGATCTTAAATGGAGCATATACATCGTCTGTTGCCAAGGCTGCTGGAAAAATGGTGGGATCTTTCTATCGATCCGGTAGATATCTCACTGCTGATGCAATTCTCTATCTATATAAGAGCCAGGTACGTCCAAGGATGGAATACTGTTGTCACATCTGGGCGGGATCTGCTAGAAAGAACTAGTCCTGCCTTGATAGGGTTCAAAATAGACTTCGTAGCCTTGTAGGAGATGTCCTTTTCTCTTCCCTGCAACCTCTATCTCACAGAAGAGATGTTGCGAGTTTGTCTCTGATGTATCGTTATTTTAATGGAAAGTGTTCGACTGAGCTTCAGTCTATGGTCCCCCCTCGCCTAACTTTTACAAGAAACACTCGTCTAGCTGAAAACACTATCAATAATTCCCCCCACTCTTTATCTGTGCCTAAACCTAAACGTAGATTCCATGAATAAAGCTTCTTTCTTAGAACTGCACGCCTGTGGAATTGTCTTCAGTTTTCCTGCTTTCCGGCTGACTACAATATGGTTGTGTTCAAGTCTAACGTAAATAAGTTCTTGATGAGCCGTTCCACTTAGGTTATCAAATTTACCGAATTTTCATTACTAATGATTACTATATTGTACAATTTCTACTGTACACTCTTTAACCCTTATCCTTGAATGGCCTCTTGACCTTGATAATGTTTGTTTTAGCCAGCTCTAGCAGAAGTCAACCTATCTTTTGGATGTCATCGGCTTTCCTTCAGTTATCTCTCTCTTCTTCATACACATACATTTCGGTTTTCTGTCTTTGTTCTGTTTAAATAAAACTTGTAAAACCAAACCAGAGTCTACAAACTTCTCTATGAAGTCTAAGAGGATGAGCATTAATGACAGCTTAAGTTAACAAAAAAGATACACGAGTGTATTATGTTAATACATCCATGATGATAAGTAGTATCCTACAGTTCTACACGCATCTACCTATACTATCCAGATTGAATCTTCTGAAGTCAACAAATTTAAATGTCTTTAAGATTGACATTACGCATCAAGTGTATAATTTTCATATCAAATCTCCCCATGCAACACCTGTCCTAGCCGAAGTTGGGAATGGGTGTGGAGTCGTATCTTAGTTACCATTACTCTTAAATCCAAATTGATAATACCTGTCAGCATCTCTCATCTGTGGGCTAAATAAATAATAAAAGAGTTGATATGCCGTAAAAAAGATTGCAGAAAAACATTCATAAAGGTTTACAATCATTTAACTAATCATTTTATTGGCCTTTGACAGAGACTTCTTTCTTCAGTCTTTGACAGACTATGGATACCCACTGTAGGGGTGCTTGCACATGAAATTTTTGTAGCAGGATGTGCGTAATCTCCAACCACACTTCTTTTGTTAAATACCAGTGGCTCGTGAAGTGTATGTATAGGATGATTGGCTACAAATGACAAAATAAAAGGAGAACACATACAGCACCTAGAATTCCCAACTGGTCACCCATCTGGTACTAACCAGGTTCAAAGTTGTTTAACTTCAGGGGTCTGACAAGAACTGGTGTGTCAACGCAACTATGCCTTTGACATAACTATTAAAACATGGGTTTTATTCATCTCCCACGAGATGTCTTAAAAGCGCTGTCTGAATTCCCAGTATGGATATGTCATGCGATTGATAATAATCTAGCCCTTCCTTTTTTTTTTTTTTTTACAAGGTGGTCACCACTTATCAAGGCCCAGAAGCCACTCAGGGATAAGGGTTATTGTAAGTACAGTACGTTAGTGTGGATATTTAAAGTGTCTACTTAAGGTTCATCTGGAATTTGTTTATGTTGGACTTGAAGACATCCAAGTTGTAGTCAGGAGGGAAGCAGGCAGATGGAACAGAGTTCCCCAGGCATGCACTTCTAAGAAAGAAGCTTTGTTCATGGAATCTACGTTTTGATTTAGGTACAGATAAAGAGTGGGGAAAATTAATCACAGTGGTTCAGCCATACGGATGTTTTTTGTAAAAGATTGGAGTTCAGACGAGCACCTGCCATGGAAATAATGATAAAACAAAGATAGGCTTGCAACGTCTCTTCTGTGGGAGAGAGGTTGTAGGGAAGAGATAGAAGAATAAGAATGCAAATCCTAGAAGAGTCAACCCCCAAGAACTGCACAGCACCATACCTCAATGAACGGAGAACGAGCCATCTCAATATCGTTATCTCTACCATTATATAAAAGGAACTTTGTGTGCATGTGAAAGTTCGTTCCTTACGGACTCCTAAATGATTGGGTCGTTTTTTTTTTTTAAATGTCACACATGTACTTTATGTGCCTGGCAGTGTTCTTCGATAGGTTTTGCATAGGAATATCTTCGATAAGTATCGAGAACCAGAAAAATCTGATGAAAAAAAAGAAAGGCGATTTTGATTAAAGTTAACACCTTATACAGCCTAACATCATAACTGCATTTGAGAAGTGTTATTAATACACAAGCAGAAAATCCAGGCATATAAAATCAACAGTAATTAATGTTTCCGTTTAGAGCACAATTGAAACTATGATACTTTATCTGGGCATTTTAAATGTTAATTCAAGCTATTATATGAAGATAAACTTATAAAATTAACAGTAGGTTCTATACAGCACAATGTAACCTACAATGTATTGTGAATTAAGTGACTGCAGAGATGCATGTGAAGTTTCCTCTCGATGCATCGCAATAAGTCCCTAACTAGAGTAGGCAATTGTTCGATTTCATTGAAAAAAAAATTTCAATGACAATAAAATATGAGAAGGTGAAAGTTTCGTTGATCTTCATTCAATCCCGGGCAATGTCGGATTATTTTTATTGTTGAAATCGAAATCGGTGAAATCGACCAATTTTCAATCAAAGCATTGGGGACCTATCTCATTGCACCTGGAGGAAGCTTCACATGCCCCCCTGCGGTAACTTAGTCCATAATGCATTGTAGTCTACATTGCACTGTAGAGAACCTACTGTTGATTGTAGAACATTATTTTTCATAAATAATAGTTTGAATTAATGTTTAAAATGTAAAAGTCAAGTATCATGCTTCAATTGTGCTCCAAACAAAAAAATTCATTTCGAACGTGCAGCCTGTCATATCAAAGAATCTACTGTTGATTTTATATGTCTGACCTCTCGGCTTGTGTGTTAATAAAACTTCTCGAATGCATTTGTGATGTTAGGCTGTGTAAGGTGTTAACTTTGGTCCAAATTGCATGTTCGTTCTTTCATCAGATTATTTCGATTATCGGTTATCGGCAGAGCACTGTTTAGTAGATTAAGTACCTTCATGTGAAATTTCATAAAAATCGGACCAGCCGTTTCTGAGTTCATAAGAAACAACTCACAGACATACAGTCAGATTTTCTTTTATACAATAGTAGATTTTCAAATAGTATTTCTCAATCACTTTTTTTTATTCCTCTGTTGGTAAATTTCTATTCCTATATTATCACATATTATACTTCTAGATAAAAGCAAATGGGTGTTGCTAGGTGCACTTGTGTCAACTACTTGGATTGCGGGTGGAGATGATGGTTTCAATAAAACAACGATAAAGCAGCAAATGAGAAAGAAAGACAAACGTGTTGCCCTGATTTGGTTCAAAGGTTTTTAACGGGTTTTAATGTTCTCTTTCCATTGATTGAGAATTGGTCAGATTTGCTTCCATTGTTTTTATATGTGAAAGACACTGTAGGACTGACCTGAGTCACCCCTAAAAGCCAAGAAATAGGACAAAAATAATAGTTTCTTAGCCCCTCTCTTTCTCCTTCTTATAAACCGTACACAGACCAAGAACTGCTATCCAGAGTCCCTCATCATCTCCTTCTCCCTCTCTCTCTCTCTCTCTCTCTCCTTAACCAAGCCCTAGCCAGCATGACAGCCGAGTAGGCGGTACACTCTTAGCCACCAAACAAACAAGACGTATGTTGCCGGTGAACATTATTAACAAAATGTAAAAAGGCAAATAAAGTTCTTTACTTTTAAAGGTTAACATTGGCATTACTTTTATTATTCAAACTACCACTAATAAAGACAAGAGCCAGCCAGTGTTACAACACCTTGCAAATCACACTTAACGCAGACAAGTAGACAGATTGTGCCAAACTGTGTAACCACAATCGCATAAAACAATAATCGAGAGTACTTTTATCTTTGTTTCTATCTGTGTGTGTATGTGTGTGTAAGAAATAGCACATTTACACAAGTAATATGTGAATATGTCTATTCCTTCTAAACTATACATACAAGGTGTTCGATACAAATTTGACACTTTTTAGAAAAGAAACAGGAAAATGTCATATCTTGGCCAATCATTGATAGATTCTCAAAATTCAAAATGCTTATCATAAAGGGTCTTTTACCTAATAGTGTTCACTTAAAGAAGCCGCCCTGAGTCACTACATCCTAGAACTTGGAGCATGCCGCCTTCACATTGTTCTAATTAGAGATTCCTGAATACCATTTCGATTCCGGGAAACAGCTCATTCATGACTCATGCTTTTCTCAGTTACGCTCCAAACATAATAGTCCATGTAGTAGCAAATCAGAGAAGTTTGAGAGAGGATAGATGTTAGGATTGGGGAAGTGGTGAACATACTTACCTGGCACTTTTGCTAGGAGCAAAGTGTAGTATCTGTTCCGGCAGATACTGCAAGCAAAGACCATATGTGGGGGTAACTCCACATATCAGACCTTGGTCAATGTAGGGGCAACCCTTCATACCAACAGTTACTATCCAGCTCCCATTTCCCACCTCTCGGGAGCTGGTCCCCTTTTCCCCTTCCCCCTCCCTTCACTCCTCACATTAAAAGTCGGCCTTGTGCCTAATTTGCTCGGTGGGGGAGCAAATAAATACCATCTGTTCCGGCAGATACTGCAAGCTATGACTGGCTATGACTAGCAAAGACCAGATGTGGGGGCAACCCCACATGCCTGACCTTTAACCAGCTCCCATTCCCCACCTCTCGGGAGCTGGTCCCCTTTTTCCCTTCCCCCTCCCTTCACTCCTCACATTAAAAATTGGCCTTGTGCCTAATTTGCTCGGTGGGGGAGCAAATAAATACCATCTGTTCCGGCAGATACTGCAAGCTATGACTAGCTATGACTAGCAAAGACCAGATGTGGGGGCAACCCCACATGTCTGACCTTTAACCAGCTCCCATTTCCCACCTCTCGGGAGCAAGTCCCCTTTTCCCCTTCCCCCTCCCTTCACTCCTCACATTAAAAATCGGTCTTGTGCCTAATTTGCTCGGTGGGGGAGCAAATAAATACCATCTGTTCCGGCAGATGTTGCACTTTGTGACCATTGCCCTTGTGGCAATTGGTTATTGGTACATGTAGGGGCAACCCTATATGTACCATCCCCTTCCCCTCCCTCCCCCTTCACCTCACATAAAAACCGACCTTGTGTCATATTTTGCTTACGTGGGGAAGCAAATAAATACCTACTCAGACTGCTACTTCTGGTTTCCCATGGAAGTGTTACACACATACACACACACACAAATGCATATATATATTTGACAGGAAAGATCATGGATAGAAGAAGCAGGGGATGACAGCGATTAACATACGTTGACAGTCTGAATACCTGGGCAACATCAAAAATGATGAGCAACAATGAATTCATGAATGCCGAGAGAGAGAGAGAGAGAGAGAGAGAGAGAGAGTAAGAGAGAGAGAGAGAGATAGCTGTCTATGCCTGTACCAGGCAGGACACCACTTGATGATTGATGATATATATATATATATATATATATATATATATATATATATATATATATATATACTTTCTATTTGTTTTTACATAAGCATTGATATATTGCTACACATTCATGAGCATGTTTCGGTCAGCTAGTTACTTGTAACTAGGGACCTCTTCAGGGTGCACAGCTTATAGGTACAAACTGTGTCGCCTGAGAAGGTCTCTAGTTACAAGTAACTAACTGACCGAAACATGATCATGACTGTGTAGCGACATATTATTGCTTATGTAAAAACAAATAGAAAGTATATCTTTCCCGACTTCGGTATTGAACACTCTTGTATTAATCTTGTTAAAATTTCATTGGTTACTTTACCTCTGGAAAATATTAACCTTAAATTATATATATATATATATATATATATATATATATATAATTATAAAACTCAAATGACCTTGTAACGATGTATGTAATCCACTTTCCGGTTTATGATATCCAGTTGCGCATGCACGCATAACCTGTGCGCTGAAATATTAAGGTTATTATTTCGAAATTATTATTTAACATGGGAAGAGTGGGGCTTTAACTAACTTAAACGTTATACAGAAATGAACGATGAAAAAAAAAAAAGCAGATATATCAAAATTTGAATTTAACTATGATAAGTATTATGGTATCTGTTCAGTGCACCTATAAGTATGACCAACCACTTATAATTCAGTAACTATAAACATTTTTTTTCAAAAATAATCAATTATAATAAACAGAATGACTCATAGAAATCTATCTATATTCCTTTTTTAATTTTAATATACTTTCATAGAAATGTTTCTATTGTATCAGAAAAAGACTATTCTTTACGTCACGCTCATACATGAACTCCATAGCTAATATAACATACTGACCAAACGGGTCAAGGGTAGTCTAGTATATATATATATATATATATATATATATATATATATATATATATATATATATCGGATCTTCCTCTGCGTTCCATGTTTAAAAAGGATGTGTCTTCTATAGTATCAGACCTGACAGAATGGTTAATTGTAGGTATAGACAATTTCATACCCTCGAAAAAGTTCTAGCAAAAACCTAACAGCCAGCCATGGTTTTCTCCAGAATGTGCTGCTGCTATTGCGCACAGAAATCACTTTTTCCACTGCTTCCAACGTAATAGATGTATGGAAACTAAAGCCGCTTTCAGGACTGCCAGCAACCATTGTAAGAAAGTAATAAAGAACGCAAGAGAGTTGTATGCTCAGTCCGTCAAGTCCAAAGTAGCTGAGCAGCGGCTTGGTTCCCACCAGTTTTGGCAAATTGCAAACAGAATCTTGAACAGAAGTGTGTGCTCCATCCCAACTATCATCAATGGACCTGAGGTAATCTCGTCAGCATCAGACAAAGCCAAACTCTTTGCCAAGAACTTTGCAGCTAATTCGACCCTTTGCGACCAAGGCTGCCAACCCCCAATATTTCCTCCTGTATCAGAAAATACACTATGTGATATACAAATATCTGTATATGATGTTGCCAAGCTAATCAAAAACCTTGATTCCAGTAAAGCAACCGGCCCTGACGATATTCCAATTATAGTACTCAAAAAACTTCAACCAGAACTAGCACCCATACTTACAAAACTGTTTAAACGTTGTCTTAAGGAGAATTGCTTCCCATCACCCTGGAAAATCTCATCAGTATGCCCTGTATTTAAGAATTCAGGTGATCGTTCATCCCCCTCTCAATACAGGCCAATAAGTCTCCTGTGCGTCATGAGTAAGTTGCTGGAATCTGTGTTAAATAGAGAAGTAATCAACCATCTCAGCATAAATAACCTTCTTAGTGACACACAATATGGTTTCCGTTCTGCTAGATCTACAGCAGATGTGCTTACAGTTATATCTCATAGGATTAGCGAATCTCTCGACAGAGGCAACCTTTCTAGGGCAATTGCTCTTGACATATCAAAGGCCTTTGATAGGGTATGGCATAAAGGTTTACTTCACAAGATCTCCAGCTATGGTATTGCTGGAAATGTCTTCTCAACTATTAAATCGTTTCTCTCTGATAGGTTCATAAGAGTAGTAGTTGATGGGCAAAAATCAGAAGCTCACAGTATAAATGCTGGAGTCCCTCAGGGGTCGATCCTGGGCCCAACTCTTTTCCTGATCTACATTAATGATCTTCCAAATCACATCCTTACATCATTCGTAGACATTTTTGCTGACGACACTACCATCTATGGTAGCACATCTAAGACAGTAAACGACCAAGTTCTCTCCGATTCTCTCTCCTCTGATCTTGATCACGTTGTATAATGGGGAAAGGAGTGGCTGGTTACTTTTAATGCATCTAAAACCAAGCTTCTATCTTTACATCATCAACGTTCTGATCCCCATCTGGCATCAATTGAAATGAATGGCTCTCGTCTTGGGGAGGCCTCAAGTTTTGACAGGCTTCTGGGCTTGACCTTTACTCCTGATCTTAAATGGAATACGTACATCAAATCTGTTGCCAAGGCCGCTGGAAAAATGGTCGGATCCTTCTATCGATCCAGTAGATATCTCACTGCTGATGCAATTCTCTATCTATATAAGAGCCAGATACGTCCAAGGATGGAGTACTGTTGCCACATATGGGCAGGAGCTGCTAGAAAGGACTTGTCCTGCCTTGATAGAGTTCAAAATAAACTTCGGGGCTTGGTGGGAGATGTCCTTTTCTCTTCGCTGCAACCTCTGTCTCACAGAAGAGATGTTGCGAGTTTGTCTCTGCTTTATCGTTATTTTCATGGAAAGTGTTCGACTGAGCTTCAATCTATGGTCCCCCCTCGCCAAACTTTCACAAGAAACACTAAACTAGCTGAAAACATTATCAATAATTTTCCCCACTCTTTATCTGTACCTAAACCTAAACATAGATTTCATGATCAAAGTTTCTTCCTTAGAACTGCACGCCTGTGGAATTGTCTTCCATTTTTCTGCTTTCCAGCTTTCTATAATATGGTTGTTTTCAAGTCCAACGTGAACAAGTTTCTGATGAGCCGTTCCACTTAGGTTAACAAATTTACCGAATTTCCATTACTATCGATTACTATATTGTCCTTTTGACTACTCTACACTCTTTAACCCTTATACTTGAGTGGCCTATCGGCCTTGATAAGTGGTGACGTCTATGTAAAAAAAAATATATATATATATATATATATATATATATATATATATATATATATATATAGTGATACGTCGGTGTCGAACGTTTTGATGCTTGAAGAACTCTGTGTTCGAACCAAAAGTAAGAGATTGTCTTGTCTCGGAGGTTGAACGAAATTTTGGAGTTCGAACCGTCAGCTTTACTTCGAATGTAAACAAGCAGCAGTGTTCCCCAATGGAACGTTGTAATTTATACTGATCGTGATACTTTTGAAGTGTAGTGTGACGACCAATCCCACTCTGATGACGTCGCTACATGAGTCCGAACTTTTCGACGTGAGTTATATTAATATATTATATTAACGACGATCAAATATAAAAAGGAACTGACAGAGAAATTTAAAAGAGGAATACGTGTGTCAACACTTGGAGTATGAAATGGCAGTGGAATTAAATTAATAAAATGCTCAAATTTTACAGATCAAATGGGACTTTTAAACTCTGAAAACAATTAATTCTATTTCACTTTATTTAAAAGGGAAATATTCTTTCGGCGTTCGAACAAACATCTGAAACGAATATATATATATATGTTTTTCCAAACGATAAATACAGTTAAATAGTGGCTCCGCTTCGAAGCTCATTTTTTATTTACTAGAAAGTCGGCCATAATTTATTTGGACGTATATAATATTTTATTTATTTTTATTATTTTTAAAACAGTAATCTACATACACGCGTGTTTCAAGGTTACTACCTCCCATCAGCGTAGCTTGACTATCTCTAGGAATCGAACTCCAGACCATGTGTATCACAGTCCGGCACGTTAACCATTCTGCTACGAACTCCTAGATGACCGTTACTGTTTATTTTTTATCGCCATATATATATCGCTATATATATATATATATATATATATATATATATATATATATATATATATATATATATATACTATTTTATCGCTGTTTGTAACTGAAGGAATATAAGACAAAATGAGTAAAAAAGAAACCATATTTTTGTTTGTGAGGTAATGTTGATAAAATAATTTCTATCTCTCACATACCTTGAATTTTGCATATTTGTAATGAACAAATTCTGTTTGTGCCTGTCCTGATCTGTATCTTTCTAAAGAAAATATCAGACTGGAAATAGTATGTAATCAATGAAATTGATTGAATTTTAATTTTTAACAGTAAAGAAAGAAAAGGTAACCTTACATTTGTTATATTTAAAAAAAAAACATCAGTTGTAAACATCCAGCAACAGAAATGAATGTATTTTGCAGAAAGAATACCTAGTTAAAGATGTATTGGGTATCAACCTAAAAAATATTAGTTATTTCTATTGGATCAAAGAAGGGACCATTACCCCCTTTAAGTAGAGCAGAGTCAGCCATGAGAGTTTAAGAAGTAAACAAAAATATATCTCGCATCACAGATTTGAATCATTATTCATCCATAAATTGTTAAATAAAGATGTTAAATGTTATACTTCATCTGTTGAGTGGTTATTAAACCAATAATAATATTATCAGATGCAATAGCATCAAAATTTGGGTAGCCATTTGTACTTTTACTCATTTGTACCAAACTGATGCTATTGGAAACAGACAGAAATGGATATGTTGATCTGTATGTTAATGAAGGGAATTCCTGGCAAGATATAGTATGTAATCAAAGAAATCGATTGGAATGTTAATGTTCAATAGCAAACAACAGAGGCCGGTAAAAGATGTACATGGCCGGATAATCAGAATCAAATATCGATTTGTCAGCTGCATTATTATTTAGGCTCAACATAGAAAATCTGACAAGATGTCTTTATATGTTAGATATTTTGATTTTGGTCTTTGTAAGGGGAGATAAAAGTAATGCAAAATTGTTCTGTTTGATGAATAAATTTTATTATTTAGTAACGGAATACTGTTCAGTTTGATGCATGGTAGGTATCAAACCTATAGGGCAAAAATTAACCAAATTGAGTACATAAACTAAAAAAAAAGAAACATGTCAAAATGCAAATGTTTCACATCTGGGCTAGTGCACCAACCACTTGCATCTCTCTCTTGGATAAAGTTAAGAAAAGAGTCTCTAGTCTAATACGTTCTACACCGTCTACCAAACTCAAGCCTCAGTCCCCTCACCACCATGGTTTGCACTTGTTTTACTGGTACTCCTTCGAAATATAGTGTGACAAACTTACTACACTTGTTCCTCCTCAACGAAAATACCGTCTACCAAACTCAAGCCTCAGTCCCCTCACCACCATGGTTTGCACTTGTTTTACTGGTACTCCTTCGAAATATAGTGTGACAAACTTACTACACTTATTCCTCCTCAACGAAAATACCGTCTACCAAACTCAAACCTCAGTCCCCTCACCACCATGGTTTTCACTTGTTTTACTGGTACTCCTTCGAAATATAGTGTGACAAACTTACTACACTTGTTCCTCCTCAACGAAAATACCTTTGATCAATCCGATAAGTAGCAAAATTGCTCCTCTTCATTGATCAAAATGTATCATATTCGGTTATTCTATTAACTTCTTCTATGGAGTTCCAGTGATCAAGTCGGTATAAAATCTCTATGGAACTCTGAGAATTTCGTACTCGTGACAAAAATGCAAATGTTTGAATATGATCACGTTTCCCTAACCCTAACCCAATCAGTTTTATGAAAATCGATAATTGTAAGATGTGGTGTTCCTATGCGATTGGACGGCTATCACAACCCAATTAAAATAACCAGGGGAACAAAGAGTAATAAAACGACAGAAATACGTTGAAAGAAAATCAATCAAAAAGTAGTAAACAAGATGCCAGGGAGGAAATGAATAATGATTCGAAACTGTCACGTACAAACGGAATAAATATATTGGATTATTTTTAATGAGCTTTTGGGCATACACAATTCCTTTTACACCCCCACCTCCCCCTTCCACTCCGATCCTCTTTTTTTTTTTTTTCAGATGGCCATCACGTGCCAAGCCTGTTTTCATCTTTTCCAAAACTGATTACCCCAGAGACGATGTGTACAGCAAGATTTCTCAGCCAGTCAGTGACAAGCATAATATTAGGACTGAGTCGATATCTTAAAGCTTTCGACAGCTAAGCTGGTGCTCCAACCAACCAACCAACCAACCAACCAACTAATAATCTCTCCCTCTTGGACAGGGTGTCACAGAAAGACTCTTTAACCTAATCGGCTTATCTCCCACACTGTCTGTCAAGTTCAAGTCTCTGTAACATCGCCTTAGTGTTGTATCTCTGTGCTTATTTTACAAGTACTTCTACAGAATGTGTTCTAGTGAAGCTACTGCACTCAACCGAAATATTTCCAACCAACGTGACTAGCAACAAAATTCCACCCCTTTGCTACAGATCTTCCTAGCTGCATGGTGATTTTATTTTCTATCATTGTAACAGAGCATGAACATGTGTATGGCAACTGTATGCAAATGACCGAGCCATGTACAAGGTGGATCCTGGATATGACCTTAAACTATATCCAGTGGTGAGGCCCTAGCTTGCAGGCTTTGGGGAGTGTGGAGCCACCCTTTAATTGCCATTGCTTCCGGGTCCACTCTGACCCGGAGTAGTAGTACCTGTTAGGGTTCCAACTATGGGTTAAATAGAAACCAACTTGAAAACAACAAATATATTCTATTAAAAAAATTTTCTTCAAAATTTTTGGATTCGGCATTAAATAACCTGAAAAGGGTTGATATGCTGTAAAACAAAAACAACCAACGTGTGCAAGATGATCTCATGTCAAGTAAGAAGGAAAACGATTATAAAAAGAATATGCATGCAGACCAGTGATCACATTAGAGATAAACGTGTTATACACGTGAATCGAGAGCAAAAGGTTTGAAGAAGAGACCAGGCATTATTTTGGAAAGTACCTGAAAATAAATGTCTGTTTCAATGGGAAAAAGTGAGTCAAATAATCCATTGCCTTGGTTTCCTTGCGATCGTGTCTACATGCTAACGCGTGTGTAGCGTTACATTATTTTCTATTCTTTTCCTAGACTGCTTGCCTTTGCTTTGGAATTCAATCCCTGCTCACTGTTTCTCCAAACATGCCAACATGCAGAAATTAAATTTAATGCATAAAGCATGTTTCTGTCAAACTTCTCACCAATGTTCCTCTCCCTGATAAATCTGGCCCTTATCAAAGTAGCTCTTTACAATCAGTGGTAGTGTGCCTTGGTTTGGGTGAACACGGTTTATTCGTCCGTACCAACATGGTAGACATTTAAATGTGATGTGAAATGCATGTTCCTGCCAAATTTTGCACCAAAGTTCCTCTCCTTATAAATTTGGCCCTTATCACAGTAGCTTCAAGTTCAGTGGCAATATGCCTTTTGTTTGGGAGTGAACAAAAAAATAAAAGAAAGAAAAAATTAGGCAGCGTGTAAGGGGACACTTTAAATATTGAAAAGGTGTAACTACAATAATGGTTACCGACTTTCATGAATAGTAGAAGAAAAATGTGTATAAAATCTTTATTAAAAATTTTTCTTTCTTTTCCTCTCCCGTCTTTCTATCTATCTATCTTCTCGTGTGCTTCTTTGTCTCTCTCTCTACATATCCCCCTGAATGCACTCTCTGTACCTCTCTGGAAACTGATTCAATATAATGGAAAGAAAGCCAAAAATAAAAATACAAAACTCAGTTTTTGACCTAGTTTCAATATTGTTTTTGAAACAACTACCAGTAAAAGCCTTTATCTCTTGGACAGGATGCAAAAAAAAAACAAAAAAACTTCTAACTTAATCAATTCCCCACTATCTGCCAAGATTTAGTCCCTGTCACGTAGTTTCAGTGAAATACCAACATGCAAAAATTAAAATGTAATGGGGATAAACATTTTGCTGTCTATTTCTACACCTATGTTTCCCTCCCCCATCTTGCAAATCTCGCCCCTATCAGAGTTCAGTGGCAATATCCTTCTAAATGCACTCTCTGTACCTCTCTGCCAACTGGTCCAATATAATGGAAAGAAAACACAAATATATATATATATATATATATATATATATATATATATATATATATATATATATATATATGTATATATATATATATGTATATGTATATATATATATATGTATATGTATATATATATATATATGTATATATATATATATATTTATATGTATATATATATATATATATATATGTATATATATATATATATATGTATATGTATATATATATATATATGTATATATATATATATATTTATATGTATATATATATATATATTTATATGTATATATATATATATATTTATATGTATATATATATATATATATATATATATATATATATATATATATATATAGTGCCCCACAAAAGTTTACAATACACATTTGTTGAAACTGTTAGTTTTTGTATTTGTAGTTTCCAAATGGTAATGAAACTTTTTATAGAAATAGAGAATGTATTGAAACTCAGATAGGAACAGTGTGAAAAATAAAGAATAATAAATTAACAAAACTCGAAAAGAAAACTCAATAATTACGACTGCAAAAGTTTACAACACATTTACAAAATGATATCTAGTATTTTGTAGCATGACCATTATTGTTGATTACAGCATGCAGACGTTTTGAGTAATCTACGACGAACTTCTTACACGTGACTTTTGTTATTTTATTCCATTTTTCCACACAAATTCTCTCCAATTATTGCAGATTTGAAGGTTCTCTTCTATGGACCAGTAATTTCAATTCTCCCCATAAAATCTCTACAGGGTTGAGATCGGGAGATCGACTAGGCCACTTTAAAACATTCATTTTATTTGAATTAAACCCATTTTCTGTGAGTTTTTTGGATCGCTATCTTGTTGAAAGATCCAGTCTGATTTCAATGTGAGCAACTTTACACGTTCTTTAAGGTTTTTATTCCAGATACTCCTATTATTATTTTCACTTTCCCTACATTTGCACTAAAACAACCCCAAATCGTAATGGATGGTCCTCCAAATTTTACTGTTGCAATGGTGTTTTTAGAGGGCCAAACAAGTCAATTTGGGTCTCATCTGACCAAAGCACGTTATGCCAAAACTCTAGAGGCTTGCTTGCATACTCATTTGCAAAATAAAGCCTAGCACAAACATGTTTTGGCTTCAGAAGGGGAGTTTTCCTTGCTGATCTAGAGAAGATGTCTTTAAGGTGAAGGGTTCTTTTAATTGTGTTCTCGCTAACTTTAATTTCGTAGTTTTCTAAGTCCTTCTGCAGCTCTCCAAGAGTAATCCTAAGCGAATTCATAACCTTCCTTATTGATAACCTTTCAGTAGGTTTGGTTATTTTTCGAGGACGACCTGATCTGGCTAAAGGAAGAGTTGATTTGTGAGACTTCCAGTGCCTAATTATTGTTCCAACAGAATTCAGTGGACCCATTAACTGTTTTCATATTGTTCTATATCCCAATCCACTTTGATGAAGACTTACAATTCGTTTTCTGAGTTCTTGGCCGATCTTTTCCATGATGTGGTTGCTTACAATACGGTCACTAGATAAACAAAAATGATGCAATTCTTTTACTAATTGTTTACTTCGATGTCTAATGTGGGAAAACACGTAGTAGGTTGTTTACAAGTGTAATAAGGAAAGGTATAAGGATATAAAGATAAAGAGAATAGTAATAGTTGCAGGTATCAGTAAGATCTCGCGCCCTGAGGTACAATATCTGTTGAGATCTCGCTCCACCATAACAGCCTTAAGAGCTGATTATATAGGATCTGGGTGAGTTCATTATGGGGTGAGATCTGGTCTCACAACACTACTGAATATTCCTGAACATTCTAGAAGCTTCTAAGCATTTTACCATGATAAACCGTCATAAAATTATTGAGAAATCTAATGCATTTGATATGTGTTGTAAACTTTTGCGGTGCTAATTATTGAGTTTTCTCTTCCTGTTGTGTTAAATTGTTATTTTTT
Source organism: Euprymna scolopes (assembly GCF_053919585.1). Taxonomy (NCBI): domain Eukaryota; kingdom Metazoa; phylum Mollusca; class Cephalopoda; order Sepiida; family Sepiolidae; genus Euprymna; species Euprymna scolopes. Next base: position 31,376,166 of record NC_136486.1, read on the forward strand.
TTTTATTTTTCCCACTGTTCCTATTCTTAGTTTCAAAACTTTTGTCACTAAAAACTTTTTTTTTGCCTCCTAAATTTTTTAAATTGTCATGAACACTAGAATATTTTAATTAAAAGTCTAATATTAACAATTAAAATTATAGAGCAATTAAAGGCGAATCAAATGATGCATAGGTTGTTTAAACAGTTACATTAAATTTAGCTAGAATTTGCAGTTTTAAAAAAAAAAATTACAAGTGCGGACTTTCTTTTTGCCGGCACTGTATATATATATATATATATATATATATATATATATATATTTGTATAGTAAGTTATGAAAATATATATGGCAATTAAGCCACAAAATATTCCGCGTTTCAATCTCGTGAGAATTTTCACGAGAATGAAATGAAGAATATTCTGTGTAGCTTAATTGCCATATATATTTTTCATAACTTACTACCTAGCTCTACCTATTTATTGAGCACTGTTGAAGTAAATACTGATAAATTTACGCATAAAATTATGTCTTCGTATATTAATTTATGTGATTAAATGAAGTAATTATATCTATCTCTCTCTCTCTCTCTCTCTCTCTCTCTATATATATATATATATATATATATATATATATATATATATATATATATATATATATAGGTACCTTCAATAAGGTTCCAGACTTTTTTATACAGGCATTTAAAATTGTCGTAGACTATTGAAAATTCAGTATGTTATTGCTATACGTTTTATGAGATGACTGACTAATTTTTATGATTTAAGTGTCAAATGAACAGCTACAGCAGGAATTGGAATACATCATACTAAAGCCTGATTTTCACAGCTGGTGAATTTCAAAAATGTGTAGCCCCGTCGCCTTCTCCGTTAGAGGCCCCTCAGGCGATTATCAATAAATTAATCCCTTTTAAAAAGATGAGAAGAACCTGGTAGGGTGGGCTTCTTAGAATGGTGCATACCTCAGCTAACAGAGGAAAATCCATCTCAACAATGATCTAAAACATGTCTATCGTAAGGTTTGGTACTATTCTAGAATTTCTCATGAAAAAAAAAAGAGAAATAAAAAAAAAAATCTGTATGATATAGGTACCCGTGACGGAAAGCAAATATCGTACACCAAAAATCACGTAAATTGATCAAGTAGTTTAATTTTTAAATAATAAAATCAAATTTTATTGCTAAACTATGAGCGACGATCTTACAACGATCTCGTGACGCAGCTTTGAAAACATTCTAAAAGAACAAGGAAGATAACTTAATGAAAAGAATATGCTGTTGTCACAGCCCTAGTAATCAATTTACGTGATTTTTTGGTGTATAATATTTTCTTTTCGCCCCTAGTATGTACATTATAAATATTTTCCTTTTTCATGGGTGGGTGGGGATTCTGAAAAAGCATTGTAACGTTTATTGTCTAACTGTACTTTGCGATAGTCACGTACAGGCATTTTGTGTTCATAATCCTAACTTCCTAATGACCATACACGCGATTAAAGATGAGTAAGCAAAACCTGGTAAAATTAAAAAAAAAAATTTTTTTTTAATTTTCTTATTATTTAGTTCAAGCTGGGGATGGAACATCCTACCGGATGCCAAACATTCACGCGCTAAATCAGATATTTCAATTGAGAGATCTTTTTTAAGATTGTTACCGTTCCTTTAAGTGCAATTGTTTGGATCACTCGTGCACTTGATTCCCCGAGTATATTTGTCAGGTAGTTTTTGAATTTTCTTTTTTTTTTTTTTTTTTCATGAGTCCAGTGGCTCCTATAATAACTAGAATGATAGAAATCTTCCTAAAAGTTCCAGTTTCTTTTCATGTCGTACATAAGACATTGGTATTTCATTATCTTTTTCCTCTGAGTTCTGTTTAAACCAGCATCATTTGAGGACACTAACTTCTACTAAGATTGCTTTTTTTCTCCCTCTTGTCTCATATTACTGTGTCGAATTTTATGGCTCCGTTTCCTAGGTACGTTACTATAGGAACTGCATAGTCATTATGGATGGTGTATGACTTATTTTCGACTGTTATTTCTGGTAAACGTGTTCCCAGGAGTTGCTGCTGCATTCGATATTCAATGTGTTGTATAATAGCTATTCCTTAGCATATCGGGTGGCTCACACTCTCTACTTCTGTGTGGCAGAACCTGTATTTGCTGTCACTACTTAGACGACTCATTTTTAAAAAGCATTGGTCATCAAGCCTTGATCTTGGCCAGACATTATAATTCTCTCCTGATCGTCGTGGAGCGATCTTCTTTCCAGCCAATTTATAAAGTCTTCTTTATCAATGTAACCCAGAGTGAATTAATCCAGAAAATACTTGGCACGCTGTCGTATTTACAGTCGTTTGCAATGGAAGTTCTTTGTATATTTTTGGCGACTATTTTGGGCCAATTTCTGCAGCAGAATTGTTTTCTGATTCTGTCTCATTTGTAAGACAATCTTGTCCAAAATGGTTGACGAGTTTCGTGAGGGACATAGTTCTACTGGCTCTTGTTTCATGGCGTTCGTGCAGCATTTTGAGGTCAGAATTTTGCGAGCTCAAGTGCACAGGATTATACAGAGAAAAGGTCATCACAACATTGGTATAAGACAGTATTTCGTAACCTTTTATTACCTGTCGCCCCCTTACTGAGTATCGCAACACTCATGGTTCCTTATACTTATAAAAAAATGCAGATTTTTTTTTAATGTTGTTTATTTTGTTATTCTAAAATTGAAAATTAAAGTGAGAATTTGACTGAAAATAACATGCTTGCTGTTGAGCTCGTGTGAGGAGACCTCTTACATGTCCACCATTCACCCATGCATGACGTATTGTTGTCCCATTTGGACTGATTCATCTGCAACTAGTCTTTCTCTCCTAGACAGGGTTAAAAAAAAAAAAAGAGTCGCCAACCTAATAGGTCCCGCACTTGCAACCAAACTCCAACCCCTATCCCATCAACGAAATGTTTCATCCCTGTGCCTATTTTATAAGTATTTTAATGGAATGTGCTCCGACGAACTGCAACCCCTGTACCCTCTCGATGTAGATACCCCATGACTAACCCAACAAGCAGCAAAATCCCTTTCATACACTGTGGAGATCCCTAGATGCTGGAATGCCTTCTACTTTAATAGTTTCTTCTCTCGAAATGCTAGACTTTGGAATTCACTCCCGGATCCCTGCTTACTCAACTGTGCTGACATGCAGAAGTTCATGTAAGTAACATGAACAGACATCTTGCTGCTCAACTCTTTACGTAGTATCTCTGCAATTTTATCCCAAATAGTAGCCCCTTACATCCAAGTAGCACTGTGCCTTGTTTGGGGCGAAAAAGCAATAATTAAAAAAGAAGTTCGGCTCCATCTTTGAACAAATTAGGCGATTTACGTGTAAAATGCCTTTCAGGATACATATCTAGAGGTTCCATCTATAATATAAATTTCACCTGTCTGTTTAAATGTATGTATGTAGGTATGTATGTATGTATGTATATATGTCTGCCTGTCTAAAACTTTCGACAGAGGCAAGGGGTTTTCACGAGATCGGTATCATTTTGAAGCTCCTTCAAACGACAATCGAAAAAGTGGCTAAAACATTAAGTCCTTCATCCTTAACTGGGCATTTTTCTACAAGGAGGAGGTCACTTTTGGTTTTGTCGATATTTTCGAAAGTCATCCCCTCTTTTCGATTGATTAGCCTTAATTTAAACATTCGTCACTTCCGGCTTGGCGGTGGGCGCAACAGCAAAGACGTCACATTTTTTTTCACTTTCTTTTCCTCCTTCGCGGTACGGGTTCAAGCCTGCCTGCCTACTACCACTTTCTTTTTTTTTTTTTTTTTTTTGTTTTTGCTCAACACACACCTCCAAACACCTGGGCAACGCCGGGCACTCAGGCTAGTTGTATATAAAAATAAAAGATTTTTCATTTATTATCTATTTATATATTGCAAGTTTCTTCATACTGCATTAAATTTTTTCGGCGTCTTGCTATGGCTCCCTGATCGAGAATGGGGAATTGTATAGAGAAACACTGATATAAGACATGTCTAAAATAATGTTTGATGCCGAAAAGTACTTTGCTGCACAGTCGCGTAGAGGCATTTGCGTGCATAATACTAGATTCCAAACGACTACACATAGACTCAAAGTCACGATGAGTATGCTGGATTCTTCGGTTTCTTTGTGCCGAAAGAGGTGGAGCAGGGGGGGGGGACAAGGGGAGGAGAGGGTAGTTGATTTTTGAAAAGATGTTTTGTTCTCGAAGACACCAAAAATTGCAGCCGAAATAATTTACCTTTTTTCTTCCTTTCTTTCGTTTTCTTCTTTGACCTAGATAAGCTGACAAAAGTAGAACAGGTGTGTGTGTGTGTGTGTGTGTGTGTGTGTGTGTGTGTGTGTGTGGATTCATATGGTAAGGTAGAATGATGCGGCTGTGCAGGAGAGTGGGGGAGGCAGAGGAGAATGGTAAAGAAGCCGGGGATTGTGGTTGGAAGAAGGGGGAGTTTGGTGGACTCGCAAGCCAACAACTCTCGTCCCGTGTTCCACCCCTCCCACTACCACCTCTATTACAGTCACGTGTATGCCGCCGTCCCCTCCCTCAATCAACTTTTCCCTATTCTCCTTCGTTGCAGATTCTCCCCCCCCTCCTTGCCCGCCTTCTTCTGCGGCCTCTTTTTTCCACCGAACTAGTCAAGTCAAAGAACATAAACAAATCAATCAATGTTATGAACTTCAGATGTGAGTACAGATAAGATTCGAGGTAGGGTAGTTTGGGGAAGGAGATAGAGGAAGAAAGAGAGAGAGAGAGAGAGAGAGAGGGGTTATGGACATGAAGAGAGATAGAGGCAGTTGAATCGAAAAATAGAGACAGGCTAGCATACAACGCAGCAAAAGAAAAAGAGATTGAGAATGAAATATATATATATATATATATATATATATATATATATATATATAGAGAGAGAGAGAGAGAGAGAGAGAGAGATAGTAATAGAGAAAGGGGAGTTAGAGCATTGTAGAAACGAGGAGAGAGGTTACCAGATAAATAAAGAGAGAGAGAAAGAGAGACTGTTATAGAGAAAGAGGAGTAGAGAACATGGTAAAGAGGGAGAGAAACAGAAAATGAGAGAAAGGAAGAGACAGGGAAGAAAGACGAGATATTATGACAGAAAGAAATACTACTGAGAGGGAGAGAGAGAAAGAGAGAGAGGGGGAGAGGGAGGTTATAAGAAACCGAAAATGAGGAAGAAGTAGCTAGAGAGAGAGAGAGAGAGAGAGAAAGGAAGAGTTAAGGAAGAAAGATAAAAGATTGTGACAGAAAGAACAACTACTGGAAGAGAGAGAGAGAGAGAGAGAGAGAGAGATTACGGCAAACCGAAAATGAGGGAGAAGTAGTTGCAGAGAAAACGGAAGAGACAGGAATGAAAGACCAGAGATTATTAAAAAGGGAAATACTTTGATATAAAACATGATTTTCTGAGAGAGAGAGAGAGAGAGAGAGAGAGAGAGAGAGAGGGAAGGAGGGGAGAGAGAGAGAGAGAGAGAGAGAGAGAGAGAGAGAGAGAGAGAGAGAGAGAGAGAAAGAAACTGATAAAAAAAGAGAGAAGTCAAAACGAAATATCACGAAAAAAAAAAAGAACAGTATGATAATAAAAATGGGGGGGGGGGACAAATGTCAATAAATATCTTTTCTTAAGTAAAAAAAAAATATTTTAATAAAAGAATTAAGTTCGACAAGAAAGAGGTGTAATTTGATCAAGATGTAGAAGAGAGGAAGACGTTGTGACAAAATAAATTTTTAGAGCAGAAAAAAAAAACAGTTCGGGATGGAGAAGTAGAGTGAGAATGAGAGATTGTACGATAACGACGGATATGAATGTAGATTTTAGTGACAAACACGTTAAAAGTGGCGGCGGCAGTGAATGTTGTTTTTACGTATCGATTTTCGTTTGAACAAAAGCTTAAATCAGTATTTTCTTTCAACGAATCACAGCACAAGAAATATTTCGCACGGAGTATAAAAATACAAACATAGTGCTTTTCCTTCCTTTCTTTCCTATTTGCTTCTAAAGACAATACATGTGCACGTAACACATCCTGCCTGGCCGGTTTAAGACTAACGAGTCTTAGCAGAGGCATGAGAGACTCGTACAAACCACTAAACATAGCAATAACATATACACACTGCTAATCGAACTTATATACGGAATTCATGCATGGATAAACTTGCTGACAAAGCGTAAACACTTATTTACACATTTGCTATCTTATTTAGTTATTCAGAATTCCTACACACACTGTAACACACACAGAATGGTATTGCATAGTGGTGTTGCTATATAAACGAATATGTTATATAATCATATATATAATGAGTGTATAACCGTTTAGTTAAGTCGTCTAACGTTCATATATTTACGTGTCTATTGAATGTCAGGTGTAGTAGTAGTATCTTCCTTCAATCTTGACAGACTATGGATAACCACTGCAAATGTGCCTGCACGTGGAATTTTTTTTTTTACATAGGCGTCACCACTTATCAAGGCCGATAGGCCACTCAAGGATAAGGGTTAAAGAGTGTAGAGTAGTCAAAAGGACAATATAGTAATCGATAGTAATGGAAGTTCGGTAAATTTGTTAACTTAAGTGGAACGGCTCATCAGAAACTTGTTCACGTTGGACTTGAAGACAACCATATTATAGACAGCTGGAAAGCAGGAAAACGGAAGACAATTCCACAGGCGTGCAGTTCTAAGAAGGAAGCTTTGATCATGGAATCTATGTTTAGGTTTAGGCACAGATAAAGAGTGTGGAAAATTATTGATAATGTTTTCAGCTAGTCTAGTGTTTCTTGTGAAAGTTTGGCGAGGGGGGACCATAGATTGAAGCTCAGTCGAACACTTTCCATGAAAATAACGATACATCAGAGACAAACTCGCAACATCTCTTCTGTGAGATAGAGGTTGCAGCGAAGAGAAAAGGACATCTCCCACCAGGCCACGAAGTCTATTTTGAACCCTCTCAAGGCAGGACAAGTCTTTTCTAGCAGCTCCTGCCCATATGTGGCAACAGTATTCCATCCTTGGACGTATCTGGCTCTTTTATAGATAGAGAATTGCATCAGCAGTGAGATATCTACTGGATCGATAGAAAGATCCGACCATTTTTCCAGCGGCCTTGGCAACAGATTTGATGTACGTATTCCATTTAAGATCAGGAGTAAAGGTCAAGCCCAGAAGCCTGTCAAAACTTGAGGCCTCCTCAAGACGAAAGTCATTCATTTTAATTGATGCCAGATGGGGATCAGAACGTTGATGATGAGTTGCACAATCTTCAACCGCATCTCTTTTGAGTCGGCGCTATCAGCGGCAAGTGGAGATTCAAGACGACTAGAAACAATGTCGATATAAGCGGAGAACACATACAGCGCATGAAATTCCCAAATAGTCACCCATCTGGTATTAGCCAGGCTTAACGTTCCTTAACTTTGGTGATCTGGCGAGAACCGGTGTGTCAACGAGATTATGCCATGTTTAAAGTGTATATATTTATATCTCTATTGATCTTCTAGAAATGTTCGTTGCATTTAACTTCCCTTCGTTGTGTGTGTATATAAGCACGGATACCGAGAGAGTAGGCCGATGAATATGACAGCGTGACGTCATTACAAGATCAACATGTAGGTAAAAGTGCCTAAAGTTTCCGGTGTTCAACCACGTGGCTCTAAAAAATATTTTTCGTTGCCTTAGATTGTAGTTGTGGTAATTTTATGAAGGTAGTCCAGACGTGCATGTTTTTATTCTCCTAAGGATAAGAAACAATTCTCCATTTGGATAATTATGTAATTGCAATTATTATTATTATATAGCAGAGTATAGAATTCCTAACTATGCAATTGATGAAAATACGCCACACATTTTGATAAAAAAAAAAATGGGGGAAAAATGAACATAGAAGAAAAAGAAAAAAAAAACTTTAAATGTAATTTCTGTAGTAAAAGTAATAGTTATTTAAATATTTAAGCATGATATTGTGGGGAAAATCCAGCTCCCCAATAAGGAGCACTCTGGATAGGAACAAAAATAAAAATTGTCTCAGTCATGAAGGATTTCTCCTCCACCAGCCGAGGACAGAAAAGGTGAATTGTCGCATCAGAACTGATACTACTACACTGTGATCTTGGCTCGAAGGCCAAGAATTGTTTGTGTTTTATGTTTCTTTGTTTCTTCTCTAAATTCATAATTCAGTTTTATCAGTATTAGATTATATATTGCTTTAAAATTACGTAATTTTACATCGATAATATTTATATTTTATATTAAATAAAGTTCAGTTTCATTATTAATCGAATTGGGTTCCTTTCTTTTCTTTTTTTAACATGTTTTAATGGTCTTTTTAAAAATGCCGACATATAGTATCGACAGTAACAGTTCAACAAATCTTACCTACATTGCCTGCAGACATTTTTCAGCTAACATGCCTGCTATATCTCGGTGGCCATAATGTATATGTATACGAGAGTCTTCAGTGTTTGTGATCGTCTCTAGTTTCTCTAATTAGCAATCATCTAGTTAATGCGTGTATAACATGTTTTTAACTGGACATAGGGAAAACATATCTCGTCCGTCTTTGGGCCCTGTTTTGGCGGATCTTGGAAACTGCAAATGAATATTCATCCTAATGAAACGACCAACTTTTATTCCAGAATGTTTCTCCACTTGGAAAGTTGCACGCTTATCCTAAGTTCTACATTCCATCCACATTGCTCCCACAGCTTCCTCGGGATTCAGATGCATCATGACCGGTCGTTACTTCGTCTGTCCGTTCTACTGTCTCTCTCAAACTCTCTACTGACCAAACTCTATGTGTATATTAAACTGTCTCCTTTTGCAATTACTTCATCAATACACGTATCAAATTCAAATCACTGATGTTTTGTTAGGTATTCACTTGTTCTGATTTGTCGACTAAAATTCCTCTTCCGGTTTATGTCAAAATTCCACAGTTTGCATTCTTCTTGCTATCCAAACATTTCTTCTTGTTATCCAAACATTTCTTTTTGTTATCCAAACATTTCTTTTTGTTATCGAAATATTTCTTTATGTTATCCAAACATTTCTTTTTGTTATCGAAATATTTCTTTTTGTTATCGAAATATTTCTTTATGTTATCCAAACATTTCTTTTTGTTATCGAAATATTTCTTTTTGTTATCGAAACATTTCTACTAACTAAACACTGACAATCGTCCACGAGAAGTCGACCCGGCATTTTCCAGGAACTAACAATGTGACACTTGCATGGCACCAGCTGAAATAAACATGTGTGCCAAATTTCACTTCACAGATAAAATACTTCTTCTTTAGTGAGAAAGGTCTTGGAACCTCTGAACACGCAATTTCTTCTTTTTATTCTTTTTGATTACTAGGATGTCATCACTTATCAAGGTCAAAAAACCACTCGAGGATAAGAATTAAATGCGTGTCAAGGTGATGGTGAGACAACACCATAATGATGACAATTGATTGGGCAGAATCTTATTATTTAAGAAAGCAGCTCAACAAAAATTTATTTACTTTTGGCTTAAAAATGACCATTTTGTAATCTACTAGGAAGCAACCCTGTGGTATTGTGCTCCACAGGCGGGCAATTCTAGGTAAAAAAAAAAAAAACTTTGCTTATAGAAGTTTCGTTTACTTTTAAGTAGAGAGAGTGAAAAAGGTAAAATACTGACAGTGGTTGTAGTTAGACAAGTTTTTATTATGAATGTTTTAAAGGTGAAGACTACAGATTGAAGTTCAGTCCAACATCTAATATGAAAATGACGAGAGAGAAGAGAAATACTACTAACGTTTCTTTTATGAGAAAGATGGATTAGGGAGGAGAAAAGGGCATCACTCACTAAATTTCAAAGTCGGTCTCATACACTGTCAAGGCAAGAAAGATGCTCTGAGCAGCACTCCCCCAAATGCGACAACAGTACTTAGTCTATGGTCTTAACAATATGTCAGTAAAAAGTAAAAATTAAGTATTTTTCATTGAAATGTTTTGTCATTCTTTGGATTAATAATGACCTACTTTCCACATTGGTGACCCTGAATGTGGTCCCTTTAAATATTTTATTAGAGAAAAGAAAGAAAAAGAGAAGGAGGGACCAGGGGTAGGAATTAAAAAAATGCCCTCGAATATTAGAAGAGACTAAAATTTTAAAAGAAAAAGTTGAAGGAAAATAGTATTAAAGAGATCTTCTGGTTTCAAAGGTTGTCAAAACCGAGGGTGGTAGTGGGGAGAGGCTCCCTCTCCCTAAAAAAATGCCCTCATGGTGTGCGTTTCAAATAGCCTTTGACAACCAAGTCCAGCTCCTGGCATTCTGGTGTGGTTTAGTTACTAAACTCAGTGAAACTGTTTATACTGAGAGAAAGAGCAAAGGCAGTCCACTGGCTCCTTCGGGCAGGTGGCGCTCATTAACTTTGGATGATAGCTCACCTAGGAAAAAGGCAACTCTGATTCAAAACTTCCTCCGACTTGCAGGATTACCCCAGCAGGAGAAAGATTAAGTGATTAAACCTCCCCAAAAAACCTATCCTTCCATATCACCTTGTCCCAGGCTATGTAGCTCCACTGCCGCACTATCGCGACGGATGGTTGCCAACAACAATGTTAAAGAAAATTTTCAACTAAAAGTCTGATCCACAATTGAATTAAGAGTCGAGCGTTCAGTGTGTAAAAGTTAGAAGAACAAATAAATATTCTTTTGTCTGCGCAGATGTAATATTGTGAAATCCCCACTACCTGTCTCCAATCAGGTGGTTTTTGGTAGTTTTATGAGTTTTAAAAAATGTTTTTTAGTGTCCCACCCCCACCCCCGAGAAGGATTGTAGCAGTGAAAACCATTGCAACTAAGTAGTTTGGTTATTATGACGTAGTGGAGGATCCCCCCTCTCTGGAACCCTCTAATACCTAATGAGCTTGTTATTTAGCTCTCACCACAGCAGAAAAAATTGACACAGGGTCAAAAATGGGAAGACTGAGATTTGAGAAAAACAGTGCCCTAAAAAAGTGCATTCTAGCATGCAAAGAATGCGTAAACAGGCCATTAGCAATAAACTAACCCAACCCATCCGCAATGCATGAGAAAGCGACACCTAAGAGGTAGAACCTCCTAGAATTACACAGGACCATATAACTTGACCAACAGAGGACAAGCCATCTCAACAATGGTTTTGACTCTAGTGGCTTTGGGATTGAAGAAAACGCCTAGACTTATGGTTCAACTTAAGTAAATTATTTTATTCGTCATCTATGGATTCCACTTCTGTTTAAGGCTGAGTGGTTAATTACTTGTTGGACAAGTTTTGATAAAAAAAAAAAAAAAAAAAATTATAAGCTAATTTCTCTTAAGGTCCATTACAAACATATACATTAAGGACAGTTAGAATCAATGTGTGTGTATGTGTGTGTGAAAAATATATTGTTAACAGGGAAAACATGTGGAACAAAGATATAGAAAGGTTGTAATTCAAAATGTAAATATCTTTCAAAGTAATAATTTGCGATAGATTTAAATAACATATTCGGTTTTAACGGTGGCCCAATATACATATACATGAGAAAGATTCTAAAAAATAACAATTTTACTCCATTAAAGTAAAAAATAACAATAAGAGTAAAAAGTTAATGGCTAAGCCTCACATAATATAGTAGATCTTGCTGTGTGTCTCGTTGATGCTGGTACGTTTGTAACTATATATATATATATATATATATATATATATATATGGCTTCCTTCAGTCTTGACAGACTATGGATACCCACGGTAAGGGTGCCTACGCATGAAATTTTTGTGGCAAGAGTTGTACAGTCTCCAACCATCCCTCTCCTGAGTCGACATTGTTAAATACCAGTGACAAGTGGAGGTTCAAGATGATTGGAAACAATGCCGAGATAAGCCGAAAGCACATACAGCGCCTAGAATTCCAAAATGGTCACCCATCTGGTACGAGCCAGGCTCAAAGTTGCTCATGGCGATCAGATGAGAACTGGTATGTCAACGTGATTATGCCGTACAATATATATATATATATATATATATATATATATATATATATTCGGGTTCGACTCTATTGACTGGTGTTAGTCGTGACACCATGAATTGATGATTCCTAAAAGGATGAAACACTAGTGTATGTTGGTATTTAATTTTTCCACGTATTATTATATGCTATAATAATAATGATCTGCAAAATAGAAATTTTCAGTTAAAATTAACAAAAATTCATGGAAAAATATTGATTTATGATTCGGTTTAGAATGAGTCTAGCCAGAATCTTTCCTGCAATTGAAAGCAGAGATATCCCCCGATGGTTGTCACAGACATTCTTGACTCCCTTATTTTTGTAGAGATGTTTGATGCAGGCATCTTTGTAGTCCTGTGGAACTCGGCCTGCTTTCCATATCTTTACAAAGAGAGCATGGAGCTTTTTTACCAGCACATGCCCACCATGCTAGTACACTTCAGGCGGAATTGGATCCTTTGGTGATGGGGACTTGCCAGAAGCAATTTGTTTGATGGATTCCCATGCCTCCTGATAAGCAGGTTCCAATGACAATTCTGGAATATCTGGATTCTGAGGAATAGAGGACACGACATCGCTGTCAATGACAGATGAGGTGTTTAAGACAGTTTCAAAGTGCTCCTTCCAACGATTGAGAATATCTGATTTCTCAGTCAGCAATGCCTCTCCATCGGCTGTGCTTAATGGGGAAGCACCACTTTTCTGAGGACCAAATACCTCTTTCAGACCATCATATATATATATATATATATATATATATATATATATATATATAGGCATTGCTGACTGAGAAATCAGATATTCTCAATCGTTGGAAGGAGCACTTTGAAACTGTCTTAAACACCTCATCTGTCATTGACAGCGATGTCGTGTCCTCTTCCTCAGAATCCTGAATATATATATATATATATATATATTTAAAGTGATGGTTGTGTAGTTTCAACGACAGAAAAAAATGTATATTTAAAAGAGTGTAGCCAGCAACAATTGTAGGTTTTTCAGACTTATCATTTTTTAATATATTAAAATATAAAAAAAATGATAAAAGTCTGAAAAACCTACAATTTTTGATGGCTACACTCTTTTATATATACATTTTTTAAATATATGTGTGTGTGTATGTGTGTGTGTATGTAGATTTATTCATTTATTCACCAGGGTGTACATTTATTTAGGAATGCTGGGTAAGTTGGGACTCTTCATGCCATGGAATTCCGAGGCCTAATTCTTCTCATCAGAAGAGTGGAGAAGATGCTAGGTAACATGATAGGGATGCAACGTCTAGCAATAGTATCATTAGGAGCGGAATAGATTATTAAGGCTGTTTGGGGAAGCTAAAAGTGGTTTCTGTGATACAGAGGAGTGTAGTTTGCATTCTGTCATGGATGGATGTATATAGCATATTTGTCATAGTAGGTTTAATATATGTGGATAGCGTGTGTGCTTTAATTCTAAGGGGGGTATATGGGGTAGTTTGGTTGAAAGAAGTTACTCAATTAATCCTATGTGTATATGTGTTGTAGGTGTGAAGGGGGTTTACATAAAATAAGGTGGTTTACATTATTCGTGTATATTTGTTAGATGGAGTGTCTTAGATAATAACAATGCTTAAACGAAATGTATGCTATTATGAGTGGTAGTGAGAGTATCAATGTGAGGGGTTCAATTCTAGGGGGTTTAAATAGTGTAAGCTAGAGATATACTGAAAGGGAGTATAGGGGTGACAGTGCCAAAGGGGTATGGGGTAGATGGTTGTAGACATATAAAATTTATTTATAGCTAACTTTTTGGAGAGGACGGTGGGGGTATTTTTTTCTTTTAGGGGTGATATTTTACTTTTGAAGATAGGCTGTTTTTATTTTTTCTGAAAACACATCTCTCTCTCTTATATATATATATATATATATATATATATATATATATATATATATATATAACTACTTCATTGATTCACATAAATTTAATATACGAAAGTATAGATTTATGCGTAAACTTTAAGTATTTACTTGAAAAGTGCTCAATACGTAGGTAGAGCTAGTTAGTAATTTATAAAATATATATGGCGATTAAGCTACACTGAATATTCTGCGTTTCATCCAACTATAGGATTCGTCAGGCTTATGCGCATAAGCCTGACGAATCCTATAGTTGGATGAAACGCAGAATATTCAGTGTAGCTTAATCGCTATATATATTTTATAAATTACTATATATATATATATATATATATATATATATATATATATATAAGAGAGAGAGATGTGTTTTCAGAAAAAATAAAAACAGCCTATCTCCAAAAGTAAAATACTTTAGGCTTCAATCACTTGCAGCAGCATATCCTTCAATACCCCCCCTCAAAAAAAGAAAAATAAAATTAAAAAAAAAAACCCAGAGAATAACTGTTTTTCTTTTCTTTGTGAGTAATCTTTCTTTTTTTAATGCTTGGATTCACTTTTTATAAGGTCTATTACTACAATAAAATTTATATGTCTATTGTCCTGCGGATTAATGTTTTTTATTTTCCTTCTTAGCTTTCTCTTTCGGTAAATTCAAATTAACTATCAAATATTTCACGCATGGCTACAGAAGAAAATTGAAAAGAATTGCAACTCCTATTGACCCAAATTTCCACGATGGAACTAATTCAATTTAATTTGAAAAATTTAGAATCCTGGACCGATTTAGAAAGAAATAACTTTGTTTAAGGAAAATACCATAATCAAATAATCTATAGAAGAAATAATGGAAGTTAAAATTTTAAAAATACCCAAGAAAAATGCATAAACCCTTCATTAAATTTTAACGCCACTGGATTAAAAGAGAATTTGAGTCACAATAGTAATTGAGTATGAATAAGTGTTTCTGAATTTTTGTATCCTTAGTATCGCTTGCACTGAACATTGAACTCTCTACCTCCAGAATTCTTAAAACAGAATTTGGCACTTTTGCACTGTAAGTATTGAGGACAATTTTGGAGGCAATATGGGCTTTCGTATGATGATTAGCCAAGATGGCCGACCGATGTCACGTGGGAATTTAAAATTTCGAAATGCGGACATAGAAACGAAATACGTTTTAATAGTTTGCTGAAAGTGAACTGGGAAACCACCCGAAGACTTACCTTTAAGAAATTGATTACGAGGAGATTGAAAATAAGAAAATACTTTTCGGAATAAAGACCCCCAACCTCCCTATGTTAAGAACGACTTTTGGAATCAACAACCATTGCTCAACCAGTGCACATTAGCTGTCTTCGGACCCCCCCCCCCCGTGCACTTTTAACCAATAGTTTTTAACGTAGAAATAAACGACTTTTTTGTGTCTTCAGACAATTCTTTATCGAAATCTTTTGCGTTTAACGAGGATTTGAATGAAATAAAACAAAACTTTGGTGAAATATTATTCTAATTATTTTTTATTTGAATGAAATAAAACAAAACAGCAAACGAAAAAGAATTTGTAACTACGTGTTTTTATTAAAAGGGTTCATCACGTTCATTTGCATAAATTAAAATTTTGGTGAAATATTATTTTAATTGTTTTTAATTGTTTCTTTTTTTTTTTTAAGAAAAACATTTATTGAAAAGAAAGTCGCTACTTGGTTTTCTTTGACTTCCGAAATAACACGAGATAAAAGGATATAAACTGTAATAACCAAAGTGTAGTGTTATTATTTCAAAATAATTATTTTAAGACGCAAAAGAAAAGTATTATTCATTTAATTAGTTTGAATAAGTTTTGCATCAAAAACTATTTAAATGCATTTCGTTCCCATATCCGCGTTTCACAATAAAAACATGTAGTCGCAACTTCCTTTTCGTTTGCTGTTTCCTTTCTTTTCTTCAAATCCTCGTTAAATGCAAACAATTTCAGTAGAAAATTGATAACAAGAAGACGTAAAAAAGTCGTTTTGTTTGCGTCAAAACCTATTAAAACGCATTTTGTTTCTATATCCGCATTTCGCAATTTTAAGTTACCACGTGACGTCAGCATCTGTCGGCCATGTTGACTAATCAATCTGTGAAAGCCTATATAGCCATTTTTTTGTTGTTCTTCGTTATTGTCCCGAAATTCGAAAATTGAAATATTGAATTGCAAGTGAAACCAATGGTGTCTGCTGAATTATGTCGCAGTAATGAAAATATTAAAAAAAAAAAAAAGAAAAACGATAAGGTAAAAAATTAATCATTAACAAAAATAGCTTTCGAAGAAATTAGTAATTTTAGCTTATATAATAGGTTCTTCGTTTCGTCACATGCCACACGTGACAAAACAAACATGGCCGAAAGCATTTTTTTCTGTTGAACCATGGAAATATGTGTTTTTTGAATATTCCAGAAATATTTAACTAATTGTGACATGGCGATTAGGTAGATAACATTGCTTGTTGTTAAAATTGATAAAATTAGTTATCGTTTTTTTTTTTAAAATGAAAACTCAACTTTTGGTTTGTATTACTATTAACTTGTCAAAAAACAAATATAGAACAAATAAATGTTACCAAAGGCAAGATAAGTTACTTTTCTACCTAACTGGATAATGTTTTAGTGTTTTATTTCATTTAAGATGTTTATTCAGCTCTAATATCATAGTGTTTACCGATATATTGGAAAATTTCAAATGGCGCCGGACTCTTTGTGGAACACGGTAAGTTTGGGAAAATGAGTTAAAAATAAAAAAAAACTATACAAAATACTGTTAGAAACTCACTCAATATATGTTACTGTGACATAGGCTGACATATATTCGGTGGATTTCTGACAGTATTTTGTATATTTTTTAATTTTTAATTAATTTTCCCAAACTTACCATGTATAACAGAGTCCAGTGCCACTTTAAATTTTCCAAAATATCGGTAAACACTGTATGTTTTTCGAGCCGACTAAACCTGTTACATAAAATAAAAACACTAAAAAAAATTATCCAGTTAGGTAGAAAAGTAACTTATCTTGCCTTTGATAACATTTATTTGTTATATATTTGTTTTTTGACAAATTTTTCGAATCTATGTGTACAGTAATACAAACCTCAACTTTTCACTACAATAACGAGGAAGAACTCATTGTTGTTGTTTTTGTTGTTTTCATGTTTGAATACTCTCACTCGGAACAAGGGGGACAATTCAAGTTTGTGAAAGATCAGTTCGTTTTTTAAAAAATGCCACACGCATAATAATGGTGAAACTACACAATAATAATAAAAATCAAAATTTTTAATATTGAATTTCGAGGAAAACCAATAATATCTACTTAACCGTCATGTTACTGAAATGAATGTATTAAAAAATTATGAAAAACGATAAGAAAAAAGTTGTTAAAGAAAATATTCTTGGAAGAAAATTAGAAAAAATATAATATTTCGCTAAAAAAATAAATAAAAAACGGAGAGTTCATAGGGGAGGTAAATCGCGTGTAGCTATTGCCAATTTCAGATAAGTTTTTTTTTAACAGGGACTTGGATACATTAAGTCGGAGTTATAATTTTATATGTATAATAACTGCAGGTTGTTAAGGTGGCGACAAAAATTCAGCAATAGGCCACTTGAAAGTACTTTCGATCTCATAAAAGAAGTCTACCTAATTACAAGTTAAAAAAGAGAATATATATATATATATATATATATATATATATATATATATATATATATATATATATATATATATATAGCGCTAGTAATTCCAACACCCGTGAGAAAGCATAAGCCTGAAGATTCCTAGAGTGGATTAAACGTGGAATATTCAGTGTAGCTTAATCGCCATATATATTTTATAACTTATATATATATATATATATATATATATATATATATATATATGTTTCCTGTATTTATTTCATGTCTATATGATTAGTCATTTTTGTTATTGTGTCGTGGAACAACAGTGAAAATAAAAACAATCAAGTCGAGGTTTGGTTAACAAGTGTATTAACAATAATGTACAAAGATAGGAAAGCGTGTATATCTGCTGGGCACTCAGCTAGCAGTTGAAGTGCAGTCGTATCTTTGTCACCGGTGATGGAATTACTAGCACTATTTATGGTGCTAATCGATGTAAATTCCTCTGTTCAAGGAAGGCCGGTATAACACCCCTTCTTTGAAAATATCCCGTCTGGGATTAATAACGTTTTTGTTTTGGGTTCACCCTAATCAATTCTGTTGATTTCCGTTTTCTGTTTGATCTTCTGTTCTCTGGAGCTCTCTCTGGTATAGGCACCTGAAAAGTATCAAACCACTGTGATTATGATGTCCTCCTCAGGAAATCTGGTCACCTCACTGTTCGAGTATCTTTTCGAATTTGGTTAGTGTGACGTTTGTGCATGAAGTCTGGCCCCTTAACCATGTAGACCATGTTGCCTATTTGTTTCTTAACAATGCCGGCTCCCAGAAAGTTTTATTATTTTTGTGAACCTTGTAGAAAACTCTTTCGCCAACTTTATACCGTTTTTTATGGGTTTTTTGAGGTTTGGCCTATCCTGGTTTGTGAAAAATCGATCTAACCTTGCGTCCGAACATAACCTCAGCAGGTGTCTTCGCCATTTCGATGTTTGCATTCGAAGTGACTCTGTAGACTTGTAAAAACTGTTGGATTGACTTATTCTTCAGCGACCCACTAGCTTTTTTCAGAGCTCTCTTGAATGTGTCAACGGATTTCTCTGCTTGTCCATTACTTCTTGGTGGTATGGCGGAATGGTTATATGCTCGATTAGATGATCCTCGCAAAAATGTTTCAATTCGGTAGGTGTAAATTGCGTTCCATTGTCTGTAACAATGCAGTCCAAACCTAGCGAATAGTTCATACAAGAAGTTGATAGTTGCCTCGGATGTGGGATTCTTACATTTTAATACTTCCGGCCATTTAGATAGGCTGTCTACAACAATGAGATAGTAGAACGCATCTAGCGGTCATGTAAAATCTAAATGAATCCTAGACCAAATTCGGTCCGGTTTTGCCCACGATCCGAATTGAGTCGGAGGAGCTTTCATAGCTAATGCGTATCTTCTACACTCCCTGATTTTTCCTTCTATATCCTTATCCATGTTTGCCCAATAAACGAAAGAGCGCATAAGGCTTTTCATTCTTGATATACCTGGATGTCCTACATGGAATTCCTTCAGCATTCTTTTCTGTGATGTCGCAGGAATTACGACACTGTCGCTATATAACAGGACATTATCGCAAATTGAATAAATTTCTTCATCCAGTTCGTTATTGTTGATCCTTTCTTTCGTGCGAATAATAAATTCGTCCACCTCTGCCTTACTCTTAATCTCATCAAGCGTTAATGGAAGTTTTCTTACTGTGTCACAAAGTATTTTTTACTTCAACTTCCGCTTGAATGGCTGCTATTACCATATCCTCCCATGGTTCTGTCTACTTAGGTATTAACCTCGATAACCCGTCTCCATGACCAAATTTTTTAGATGGTACATACTCCATTTGAAAATTGTAATTCAGAAGTATGGTACCCCATCTTTGGAGTCTATTCGCCGTATGTTGTGGTAGTCGAACGGTTATCGAACAAAATATGGAACCCCGTAGGTAACCAAATGAACATTCAATAAAACCATATTTGATATTTAATATACAAATGTTTATAATATTATTAATCGTTAAACTGTGTAAATCTTAAAACTTAACAAAATTATAACGAAGATTAATTATTAATTGCAGTTTGAAGAAGATAAACAAAGGTTTTAAAAATCATTAAGTCTCTTCTGCTTTTCCATAGTTCGTATAGTTAACACAAATCTGACGTCACGGAAACATGCGATCCATTTTTCACTATCGTTTGGCAGACCCTATCACACCTTGCACAAATATTAAACATTTAAAATTATCTGCTGATAATTTCTCCAGTTTAAAATCCTCGCAATGCTTGTTCACTATACTTGCATAAGTAATGTAATCGTCTTCCTCTCTTCTAGTAACATTCATACATTTATATCGCATATGGAAAAGAGACGTTTTTGCAGAAAACAGTTCTGTAAGTAGCGTAAATGTTTCTTGGAAGCTCAACTCACTGGTCTTTTTTGGGAGAATAAAATTCACGAACTTTGTATGCTCGGCTGTTTCCAATTTCCTTAGCAAAAGCCTAACTTTTTTCGCGTCTGACCAGGTACCACAATCCGATATAAAAAAATATCCTCATATCGTCTATAGTACTGGACGAAAGTGACATCGTCTTCTGGATTATAATTGAAATTTTCAATAGCGGCCCACACAGCTGTTTGAGAAAATGCGTTATGATTATCGTTCGCTTTATATAACTGTGTCGCCTCCAGGATTTTTCTTTGTACCTCCTGTGTTTTCATTAATATTTCCTTGAAACATTTCTGTTGTTGAAGCATTTTTTCTTCAAATGCTTGCATAAATCTCTCTTCTCTTTCTACTTGTTGAATTTGCAGCTTTTGCAACGCGAGATTTGACTCTGCCTGGAATTGGAACAATTCCAACAGTGAATCTTTGAATTTCGCATCCATCATACGAATTCAGTTTACAATTTACGCTTGTATTAAATAAATATTCCTTAATAAAAAAATCAACCAAGTTTTCGTTCCCAATTCTTTTCTTTGAAGAACAACAGTTTAGCAGTCATTTTGTAACTTAATTTGTTTAACCCTATATTTCCAGTCTTACTAGAAACAATCCAGTGAAATAACATTTGTTTAACATTCTTTTTTATTTGCACGCGTTTTTACGTAGCAAAAATAAAATCCGTCGCTTTAAATATCCGACGAATTCGTATGGGAAACTTTTAGGTTTTTTTTTGTTTTTTGTTTTTTTTTTACCCTCTTTGCCTTTTGCAAAAAATGACTTGATTCTTTACGTGTTTGCTAAGCACAAATGGCGTACGCGAACAATTATTTTTCACCATCTGTCTCTTTTTTTCTTGACAAAGTCAAGCTTGTGTTTTTTTTCAAATCCCAGATGTTATCGAAATAACGATAAGCTTACACGGTATTTGATAGTTAGTTTCGGACATTTAACTTTGCAGAAGGAAATTCTTACCGCAGGAAAAATGGCTTCTGGTGAAGAAAAAAACGAACCCTTTTCCCCTTTTTAAAACACTTGGTACGTGTCTTCAAGTATTAAATAATCAACAACATTCGCGTTTCTCGCTGTAGATTTTGGTTTTTTCCCTTCACCAAATTACTATTGTAGTAATTAATTCGCTGTTAATCCTTTCGTATCCAAATATCTGTTGGAATGACGAAGGTGTTCTGCCGTAAGGATTTTACGAATCTTTGTTCCAATCACTTTTGGGGATTCTCTGCAGTGACGTTCGTTTCGATTCCTTGTCGCCAATTTGTTGTGTCGGGGAACAACAGTGAAAATAAGAACAATCAAGTCGAGGTTCCGTTAAAGAACAAGTGTATTAACAATAATGTACAAAGATAG
This sequence comes from Euprymna scolopes, assembly GCF_053919585.1. Taxonomy (NCBI): domain Eukaryota; kingdom Metazoa; phylum Mollusca; class Cephalopoda; order Sepiida; family Sepiolidae; genus Euprymna; species Euprymna scolopes. Next base: position 31,397,632 of record NC_136486.1, read on the forward strand.
GAGAGCGTGTATATCTGCTGGGCACTCGGCTAGCAGTTGAAGTGCAGTCGCATCTTTCTCACGGGTGCTGGAATTGATAGCACTATTTATAGTGCTAATCGGTGTGAATTCCTCTGTTCAAGGAAGGCCGGTATAACAGTTATAAAAAAACAGCACAAAAAGAGCAGCACAAAACTTTAGTTAAAAATGAAGACAACGAATGGAAGTCTCATTTCAACAGTTAATAAACAACTTTATTTGCCATCTTTGTTAGTGTACATGATAGAAACGGGTTAGTAGGAGAGTTCAGTGTTCGTGCGCGCTTGAATTTATAGTAGTCGTGAAAAGAGTTCCTCATGTGGAGACAAAGATTAGATAAAGATCAGGCTTGTTGAAGGAGAAAGAAAGAGGAAGGTGTTCAGTCTATACGTTGTAGGAGCGCGCGTCAGACAGTAGAGACGAGTTAAAGAGTCAGTGTCTCGTGGTAAGAAAGAGTACGTGTGTGAAGCGCACGTGGAAACAAGTTTTGACGATAGCTATGTTGGCTTGTGGTACTCACGTTATGCCTGAGGCCAAAGGCCACAAGGGAGGTCTGGTACCCAGCAGAGCCAGGAGGTTTTACTTTTTATACACTCGGTCACGTGACTGAGAGCTGTCTTGTGATTAGGCAAGCCAGTAAGACGGAAGATTTAAATCTCGAGCCGTGAGATTTAACTCCTGCTACTGTGCTTGTTGCAAGTTCGTCTGCTACAAAACTATATATATGTTAAATTATTCTATTATTTCTTGAATGTTTATTTTTTTTTATTAAATTGCGTGTTAACAATCATAAATATGAGTTAACGGCCTTGTTTTTGTTTAGCATAACAGAGTTACTTCCCATGTTGTTAGGTCACGTGTTTCCAAAGAAATATGGCGGCGCTCTTATAGTGTAGTTGCACCTAATAATGACTATCCCAAACCATAACGTTTAATGGTTATTTGGATTTATTACTAAAGTTTAATTTTGTAAAAAAAATATGCTTTTTTAAGTTCTTCTAATTTTTTATAATAAAAAAATTCATTTATTTGGAAATTTTCTTTTCTAAAAAAAACTTTTCATCAAAAAATTAGTTTGAAAAAACAATCATTCATTTTCATAAAATGACCACATTCGTTCATTTAAAAAAGTTTTTAAATGCCTTTTGTAATTTATTTCGAAATTAATTATTTTATAGAACTTAAAAAATATTTTATTTAAATAAATGTTCCCGTAATTAGTTTTTACGTGTTATTTTGTTAATTTGACGTGTTTGTTTTGCTTCTATTAATAATGCACATGAAACTTTAACGTTTTAGGAGAAATTATTTCAAAAGCTTTAAGAAGTTCTGGAATTCTTTCCCCCATATTTCGAGTGGAAGTCTTCAAAAATACAAAACAAAAAATTGTCCTCAAAACCTGAAATGCACAAGTGCATAATTCATATTGAAAGGACATTACATTTTCGTACGATTGGTAACATTTATTGGATGTGTTTTCGTCAGTATTTTTTGTTTAATTTTTGATTTTTGAGAGATCATCGAGATTCAACTATCGCTTTTCATTCAAACTCGACAGGCTTTGTACAAACTGTATTTTTAAGTTTAGTTTAGAATACACTTTAGAATAAGTTAAAACAGACAAAAAACAAACAAACAAAAAAACAAACTTATCCACGTAGATAGAAGAGTACCTTAGCTTGTCTTTGGTATCATTTATTTTTTCAACCCGTTTTTGTTTTGTTGGATATTCTGAAAAATCATCAGAATTTTTGTGCCTTGACTCCTGTAAGTTCTCAATCTCATTCTATAAAGAAGTGTGACTAGAAAAATATTGGGGAAAGCAACGCCAACAATAGAATCTTCGGATGACGACAACCACGACGACGACGACGACGACGACGACGACGACGACGACGACGACTTCTGCCGTATAGGTCCACATGTTGCTTTCAAATTTGTTAATATTTGTAGCCTGATCTCTGGCCTTATTAGGGTCATTTAGGAGGACTACAGCGTTTGGGGATATTGCAAACAATCTGTCAACAATTAATATATACTGTCTATAAATGTTACGTTATGGAGAAGGAAGAAAATAAAGCATATCAAACGGACGTGTATACTTATTAAAATGGAAATGCAAGTAACGTTGATAAATATTTGGGTCACCAGATAGCAAGTGCTAATTTAACATGAATACTATTTTTTAACTGGAAAAGCAAGGAAAACATGATTACATAACAAAACATTTATATAAATATAAATTTGCAAAACGATGCATCATTTTCAGTTAGAAACTTGCAGGGAGACCCGACGTTGCTCGGGATGGAATGAGGATTTTATTGTAATAGAAATTGCCGAAATTGCCCATTTTTCAATCAAAAAATTATTAAAATACTTTATGCTAAAAGAGATCATTATTATAACAATGATACATTTTCTGATGCCAGAAGTAAATTTAATAGGTAGAGAGGATTTTATTGATCTTAAAAGTCGAACAAAAATAAACAAAAAATAATTAAAAAAAGAACAATTTAAAAATCTTTTAGGCATTTATTACTATTGACAAAAGAAAAAGAAATTGTCAAGAAACAAATATATAACAGATAAATGTTGCCAAAGACAAGATGAGTTACTCTTAATCTGGCTCATGCTGGTTTAACCATGGTAATTCAATGCCATGTCATTCGATATTATACGGGTCAGCTAATACCACGTGATCTACATTTTCAGGCCAGAATTGGTATGTATTTATGTCCATACTGAAATGTAGGCAAAACACATAGGTTGGACCTGTATACGAGTGTGTATGAAGTTATTATATATATATATATATATATATATATATATATATATATATATATTATGATGATGATGATGATAATAATAATAATAATAATATAGTAAATAATATATATACCGCTCCCCATGCGGGGGTACCAAATTGGTTAAAGGGAAAATCATTCCCAGCTCGCATTTAGGTAAAAATGCGCTTTCGTAAATAATTGATTTCATTCAAAACATATCGCTAAAACCAAAACAAACAAATATATATATATATATATATATATATATATATATATATATATATATATATATATATATATAGTAAGTTATAAAATATATATGGCGATTAAGCTACACTGAATATTCCGCGTTTCATCCACTCTAGGATTCTTCAGGCTATTGAGCACTTTTGAAGTAAATACTTAAAGTTTACGCATAAATTTATACTTTCGTATATTAATTTTATGTGAGTAAATGAAGTAGTTATATATATATAGGCATATTTGGCAAAAAACCCCCAAAAAACAAAGATAGAAAATGCTCAATAAGGTTAGAGCTAAATATGTTTTATTTTAATTATTTCCTCGATTGTATTAGCTTAAATCATTACAAGTTGTTTGAATAGACGGGATAAAGATTTTCCGTCTATATCATCAGATGATTCAAGTTAAAAAAAAAAAAAGAAAAGATTTTTACTTTAATCATCTGCACATCCAGGTATAGTTTGGTGTTGACTTTCAAGTTGACTCCGAAGATGTGAGATAGTATGATGTGACCCTCACTTGAAACCACATCAAAGATCATAACCCTGGCCGAAAACTTTGTTTTCATTACGTGGGGCATGTGCCTGTTGTTTATGGCAGTCCAGCAATGTATTTTGAGGGTGCTGGCAATGGTCCTGTTGTCATAACTTGGATCGGTAGAGAGCATGCATTGTACAGTAGCACATTTCCCATCTCGCTCGTTGAACATTGTGTCACTTTCAGACAATTACTATATTGTCCGATTGACCGACCACTGCACACTCTTTAACCTTATCCTCGAGTGGTCTCTGGTCCTTGATAAGTAGTGATGCCTATGTAAAAAAATAAATGCTGCCTTTCGTTTTCACTCTCTCCATTTCTTTCTGTTTTTTTTCCTCACTTAATTCGTATTCTCAATTTCTTCTTTTTCTTTTCAATCTTTATTTCTCTCGGCTTTTCCGTTTTCTTTCTTTTTCCTCTTTAACTTTATTTCTTTTATTTTTAAAGTTCATTTTTTTTCTTTCTTCACTTTTTTCTTTCCCTTTGGTTCTTTACCCTTTATTTTCCTCTCTTTCCTCTTTTTCCTTCTCCTCTTTTTCTTTCGCCTCCATTTGGTTTTTATTTCCTGTATTTTTTCTATTATCTTTTTTTATTCCCTTTATGTATTTCTTTTTTTTATCTTTTCCTTTATTTCTCTCCTCTTTTCTCCTTTTTACTCTCTTTTGCTTTCTCGTTTTGTCTTCCACCTTTTTCTTTCTTTTCCATTTTCTTTTATTTTTGTTTCCCATTTTTTACTTTCCACTTTTTGCTCTCCTTTCTTTTTCCCCCTTTTCATCTTTTCCTTTATTTCTTCTCGCTTTTTTCTTTCTCTTTTCTCCTTTCTCTTTTTTTCCCCGTTTTTTTTTTCTCCTTTACTCTTTTCCTTTTCAACGTTTCCTTTTTTTTCTTCTCGCTTTTTATCTTTCTCCCTTTTTTATTCCTTCTCTTCTTTTTCTTATTTCCATTTTTTTTGTTTCATTTTTCTCCTTTACTTTCTACTTCTGCCCCTTTCTTTCTCCATCTCTTTCTCTTTTCTCCTTTTTCCTTTCCCTTTATTCTTTCACGTTTCTTTCTTTTCGTTTCGGCATCATTTTTCTTACTCGTTTATTTCTTTCTCCTTCTCTTTCTTTTTTTCCTTCTTTCTTTCTACTTTTCTTTATTCCTCTCCATTTTCATTCCACCATATTTCCTTGCCTTTCATGTCATTTTATTTTCTAATCCAGTCCTCCCTTTCCTTCGCAACCAATCGTTTTAATATCACCTATTTACAAGATCCATTGTCAACTCGAGATGGCAAGACATTACAGTAAATGCGATCCTCTTCAACCAAAAATAAAAACATTAAAAATTCTCTCCAAGTGCCTTCCCATTTCGATTTTCTTTGTTCCATTGAAAAATCGCCAGCCATCATGTATTTTGGTCTTAAATTGAATTGGTCATGAATCCTAACATAATCTCCAACCGCCCACAGCACTTCGCTCTTTATCTCCTGCGATTCCTTAACTCTTCCACGATATGTGCCACTTTGCGCAAAGTTTAACATTCTCTACTAAATTGACAGCTAATCTATAAATATAAAAGCGAAAATGTATTATGTATGTATGTATGTATGTATGTATGTATGCATGCGTGTTCGCTTTTTCTGTGTGTCTACAAAAGGCTTCTTTCAGAGAAGCGATCGTTCGCCTAACAACTTTTTAAAACTTTTTATATCACATATAAATCGTAATATCTCACAGTTAACAACGAAGCTCGCCTGTCTATTTAATTTGATCGATTTCGGGAAGATAAATATTCAACATTTGTCGCTCGCCGCATGTGGGTTAGTCTTTTTCCTATAACATCTTGGGGGGGGGGAGCGTTCAGCAGTAAATGAATACTATCCCGCAGTCAAACTTGACCTCATTAACTCATTAAAACGGGCACCTGCCAAATCAAAGTAATTAAATAAATTCAAACGTGTTTCCGTTAGCATCTCGCGGTGGGGCAATGGTTAACGTTGCATTTTTTTTCTCACACTTTAATTTACAACTTTGCCTCAAGGGTTCGGGTTCGATCCTCATACTTACTTTTTTTTTAACCCCTCCAACCCCCGGAGTTTCCACACACACCTCCAAACACCCGGGCAACGCCGGGTACCCCTCGCTAGTAATATATAAAGAGAAAATTCCCAAGTAGCAGTGTCATAGTTCTATACAGCTTTTTTTTATATATATACCGCTTATCAAAGACAAAATGCCACTCGAGGATGAGGGTTAATGAGCATCGGGTAACCGGTGAGACAACACTATGATGATAAGTAATGGTGGAAATTGGATAGAAATTGATTATTTAAAAAAACCGATCAACAATAAGTTGTTTACATTGTCCTTGAAGACGACCATGTTATAATCAGCTGACAAGCAGCCCCACAGTATTGTATTCTACGGACAGGTAGTTCTAGCAAAGAAATTTTGCTCATGGAATTTTTGTTTAGTTTTATGTACAGATGGAGAATAAAGGAAATTGTTGGCAGTGGCTGTAGCTAGACGAGGGTTTTGTGAATAATAGAATTATCATATAAATCTGACAGTAGCTTTATTGCTGTTGGGCTGACATATGGTCCTGTACTGTTCAAGCCTAAGAGGCCCATCCTCCCAGGATTTACCTTCTCTCTGACAAGGAATTTGATTATTGCTAATCACCTGGGGTGCCTCTATTGAAGAATGCATAAGGTGGTGCTCAGGCATTTTTGTAAACCACACTGTGCTTATTCTAACGCTATAGGTGCATACAGCTTAATACAAGCTAGGTATAAATCGAATTTTCTTGTGATATTTTTCAGCGGACATCAGGATCAATGAGCGAAATGGAAGATGTGCCACTGTACAACTTATATTCTCTACCGATCCCAGCTAGGGAAGATCAAGGATACTGGAAATGAAAGAGCTATAGGACATTTCTAACGGCTACCATACAACAGATCAAAGAATTGCGGATTAAATGAAACTTATTCTCACGAGAGGTTGGCTTTCAGATCTAGAACTAATAGAAATACAACAAAAGACAAACACCCCCCACTGGAATCCCACCCATAGAAACTCCAGACACAAGAAACATGGAGACTAGGACCTTAGAAATAACGGAACTTAACGAGAAAGAAGTATCTGAAGGAGAAAACACCAAACAACTTATGAACAAAGAAAAAATAAAGCTTCCACCCTTAAAGAACCAAGAGTGGAAGAAATTAAAAGTAGAAACGGAGAAAGTGAACAAACTCCTCCTATACATCCCAACAAATAATATTACAGACTTAAACAATTTTATTTACGCAGGGGGCAAAATAGCAGGTATGAAGTTAGAGCAGAAAAAAAAAACGGGAAAGAAAATGGGCCGACAAAACTTGGATGGGAAATGAGGCTGAAAACCCAGATCAACAAACTTAAAAAAGAAGTAAAAGCAATGAACAAGATGAAAACTATTAGAAGATGATGTATGGAGAAACTCAACAAGAAACAGAAAGCATGGAGAGTAGTAACTCTCGCTTCTCCTTTTTTGTCCCTCAGTCCTCATTTCCAATGAGTGATTTTTCTGACAAAGGGTGAAGAAAAAGCTGCTCTCCAGGTCGGTAATACTTCGTGAACAGTAGCCTGAGATGTTCGAAATTTTTTGTTTCTATGTCTGTCCTTGTGGCCATGTCACTAGTAAGAGTGCTGGAGATAGACGTTTCATCTGGGCTGACGTTATCCGCCTGATAGTCAGGGACCCAAACCTTGGATTAACCACAAAGGAGGCTGTCCTATCAGCAGGTGAAAAGTACTGGGGCTGCTGTATTGCCATTTGGTGAATGGATTCTGGACCACACAGTAGTTTCTGGTGGGGCCTCTCGATGCCATACTAGTGGGTAATTTTTACGGCTTTACCTTATCATATTCTACAAAAAAAAAATTCCTGTCCTTTTCTCTCTTACTTTCTCTTTCTATCCTGCTCTAACCAAGTATGCCGACCTGTTCCACAAATCCCAAAACCTCAACATGAAATATCTCCAGAAAAAAACATGAATAAACCTAGAACCCCATCCTCCAACGTAGACCCCTACTACCATGTCTCCTTCTCCAACATCAGGATTCTATGTTCCAACCTTCTAGAGGGTGAAACCCAATTGCAGGAGATGAAACCGGACATATTCTTTCTAAACGAAACTGGCATAGGGCCGACCACTTCCCTAGATGAGTTCATAATTAAAGGATACTCTAACTTAACATCTAAATCTGACCCCCAAGACCGCCATGAGCATGGAATATGTGCCTACATTAAAGATGGCTTTTCGTGTGGTAAGGATATCTCCAGAGAAGACCCTAATTTACCTTATATGTACTTCCAGGTTACACCACCACATTCATATTTGCCCTCTATCGCCCCCACAACAGCGGGGTTATTATCTTTAAGAGTATATCTGAGAGAATTAACCACATACTGTCTGCTCATCCTTCAGCAAACATTCACATCTGTGGTGACTTCAATGTCCACAAGGTGGAATCGCTGACACACTCAAATAAGACAGATTACGAGGGGAGGTTCTGTCATGATTTTGCCACTGCCTATGACCTCACTCAGATTGCCCACGAATCCACCCGTGTGCCCGATACTACCGGTCAGTATGCAAGCCTCCTAGACCTTTTTCTCACAACTTCCCCTGAGCTATGTTCATGTTCCATTTTATCTCCACTTCATTGTCAGTTAAGATAAAAATAAAATGTAATAAGTCTTCAGACGTACCTATCCACTGTACTGTATATTGATACTTTACGGCTGACTGGGATAGCTTCCATACATTCATATCTGATCTACCTCTGCATTCTATGTTTAAAAAGGATGTGTCCTCTATAGTATCAGACCTGACCGAATGGTTTATTGTAGGCATAGACCGATTCATACTATCCAAAAAATTTCAGAAAAAACCTAACAGCTAGCCATGGTTCTCCCCAGAATGTGCTGCTGTCATTGTGCACAGAAATCACTTTTTCCATAGCTACCAATGTAATAGATGCACTGAGACTAAAACTGCTTTCAGGACTGTCAGCAACCACTGTAAAAGAGTAATAAAAAAGGCAAGAGAGCTATATGCTCAGTCCGTTAAATCCAAAGTAGCTGAGCAGCGCCTTGGTTCCCGTCAGTTTTGGCAAATAGCAAACAGGATCCTGAACAGTACCGTGCATTCTATCCCAACCATCATCAATGGACCTGAGATCATCTCGTTAGCAGTTATTTGCCAAGAACTTTGCAGCTAATTCTACCCTACACAACGAAGGCCATCAACTCCCCGTATTTCCTCCTATAGCAGACCAAACACTATGCAACATACAAATATCTGTGCGTGAGGTCACTAAGCTTATCAAGAACATTGATTCCAGTAAAGCAACTGGCTCTGACGGCATTCCAATTATAGTGTTAAAAAGCTTCAACCAGAACTTGCTCCCATACTTACAAAACTGTTTAAGCATTGCCTTAAGGAGATGTACTTTCCAACACCCTGGAAAACATCATCAGTATGCCCTGTATTTAAGAATTCTGATGATAAATTATCTCCCTTTCAGTACAGACCAATAAGTTTCCTGTGTGTCATGAGTATGTTGCTGGAATCCATATTAAATAGAGAAATAGTCAACCACCTCGGCAGAAATAACCTTATTTGTGACATGCAATATGGTTTCCGCTCTGCTAGATCTACAGCAGATGAGCTAACCGTTCTGTTTCACAGGATTAGTGAATCTCTCAACAAAGACTTCCTTTCTATGGCAATTGCTCTTGACATATCAAAGGCCTTCAATAAGGTATGGCATAAAGACCTACTTCACAAGATTTCCAGTTACGTTATAACTGGAAATGTTTTCTCAATTATTAAATCATTTCTCTCTGATAGGTTCATAAGATTAGTGGTTAATGGGCAGAAATCAAAGGCTCACAATATTAATGCTGGAGTCCCTCAGGTGTCCATCCTGGGCCCAAATCTCTTCCTGATCTACATCAATGATCTCCCAAAAGACATACTTAAATCATTTGTTGACATCTATGCTGATGACATGACCATCTACAGCAACACATCAAAGGCTATAAATGACAAAATTCTCTCTGATTCTCTCTCCTCTGATCTTGAGTGCGTGGTATAGTGGGGGAAGAAGTGTCTGGTTACTTTTGATGCATCTAAAACCAAGCTCCTATCTTTACATCATCAATACTCTGATCCCCATCTGACATCAATTGAAATGGATGGCTCTCGTCTAGGGGAGGCTCCATGTTTTGACAAGCGTCTGGGCTTGACCTTTACTCCTGATCTGAAATGGAACACGCACATCAAGATTGTTGCCAAGGTCACTCAAAAAATGGTGGGATCCTTCTACCACTCCAGAAGATATCTCACTACTGATGCAATTCTCTATCTGTATAAAAGCCAAGTTCGTCCAAGGAGCTGCTAAAAATAGCCTATCCTGCCTTGACAAAGTACAAAATAGACTACCTGGCTTAGTGGGGGATGCCCTTTTCTCTTCCCTGCAGCCCCTCTCCCACAGAAGAGACGTTGCGAGCCTGTCTTTATTTTATCGTTATTTCCATGGCAAGTGCTCGTCTGAGCTGTAATTTCTCATCCCCCCTCGCCAATCTTTTATGATAAACACCCGTCTAGCTAAAACGACAGTCAATAATTTTCGCTCTTTATCTGTGCCTAAATCAAAACGTAGATTCCATAAACAAAGCTTCTTTTTTTAGAAGTGCACGCCTGTGGAACTCTCTTCTGTTTGCCTGTTTCCCACCTGGCTACAACTTAAATGTTTTCAAATTTAACATAAACAAATTCCTGATGAACCGCCCCTTAAGTAAGACACTTTATCAAATCACCAATACTAACGATTACTACGATACTATCCAATTGATTACTGTACACGCAATAACCCTTATCCCTGAGTGGCTTCGAGGCCTTGATAAGTGGTGACCTTCATGTAAAAAAAAAAAAAATTGAGAGAAAAATTGCAGCAAAAGAAGGGAGATTAAGACAATACTGGTACAAATCTGAACAGTGCAAGCAAAACAGGACCTTTTCAAAATCATGAAAGCTAATTCTACCAAAATGTAAATAGAGGAACAACAAAAACGGAAACAAAATGCTACTGGAGCAAGGTATAGGAAGGGCGACAGGATCATAACTGAAATGCAGAAGGGCTTAAAGATATGAAAGAAGAGTCACAGTAAATCGAAGAAGAAACAGAGAATGAAATCAGCAAGGAAACCCTCAAGACAACCCTACGAAAATTGTCCAACTTGAGAGTACCAGGTCATGATGGAATACATGCTTCTTGGTTTTAAAAATTCACAACACTACATGAAAGGCTAGTTAAGTACGTGAAATATGTATCCACAAAGCACGTATTCTAGAATGGATGACTAAATGTAGAACCACATTGGTGCAAAAAGACACAGAAAAAGGGACCATCTCCAGCAACTACAAGCCTATTACCTGTTTACCTACAATGCGGAAAACACTAACTACATGACTGAGAGAACAAATTCATCAGTCCCTTCATATCTGCGGACTACCCAACAGAGGAACAGAAAAGATGCCAAAAACAAAAAAAAAAGGAAAACATGATTTATTATACATAGACCAAAGAATCCTGAAGGAGGTAAAAAATAGAAAAAAGAATTTAGCCATGGCATGGATCGACTACAAGAAAGCATATGACAGAATCCCGCAAGCGTGGATAATAGAATGCCTGAAAATGTGCAAAATACTAGGAAAGATTTCATAGAAAATATAATGAGAACACGGAGACTTGAACTGTCAGCTGATGGGCAGCTCAAAACTGAGATTAAAATACAAAGAGGGATCTTCCAAGGTGATTCCTTATCATCGCTACCGTTCTTCATTGCAATAATGTTGCTGAACAATATACTAAGGAAATGCCAAGCCGTATACAAGTTCACTAATGCAGATGAAAGAATGAACCACCTAATGTACGTGGATGATCTTAAACTGTTTGGAAAAAGGAAGACAGAACTAGAGACACTAATAAACAAAACCAGAATCTTCATCCAGGATATCCAAATGGAATTCAGCATGATAAAGTGCGCACTGATCACTGAGGAAAACTGGAAGCAACAGAAGGTATGATACTACGTAATTAAACAGAAATGAGGGCACTAGATGAACATAGTTACAAATACTTGGGAGTTCTGGAAGCAGATAATATCAAAGCAGCAGGAATGAAGAGAAAATTTGCAAGTAATTCCTCAGAAGAACAAGAAAACGCCTCGAAACTAAACTATATAGTAGAAACCTAATTAAAGGAATAAACATGTGGACAGTGTCACTAGTAAGACACTCTAGGCTGTTTATAAGTTGGACCAAAGAGGTATTGAGCAATCTTGACCAGAAGACCAGGAAACTCATGACAATGCACAATGCACTATACCCAAAGGTTTATACTGACTGACTCTTTGTGAAAAGGAAGATGAAGAAAGAGGACTGGTCTATATAGAAGACTGCATAAATAACACACACACAAAAAATTTTTTTACAAAAATGCATAATGCAGAACACCAATAGAATAATTACTGCAGCAAAAGACACTGAAGAAACAAAAAAGATAGAAAAAGAAGAGACAGAGAATAAGACGAGGAAAGAAAAACTGGAAGTGAAACAGCTACACAGACGATTCATAAGGATTACAAAAGATGAGACTAACGAAAACACCGTGAAATAGCTACGAAAAGGAAACTTAAACAGGAAAACTGAATCACTGATTACAGCCAGACAAGATAACACGATTAAAACCAAACACATAAAGGCAAGAATCGACAAGACACAAGGAAACAACAAACAGACTCAGCAGATAAAGAGACGAAACAATAAACTACATAAGTGAGTGTAGCAAAATAGTCCAAAAAGAGTATAAAAATTGACAGGGTTAAGTAGGGAAGGCAATACATTGGCTGGCGATAAATAACTTAGTATTGTGATCTGTTCCGACCAGACACTGGCTGGCGATAAATAACTTATGAGTATTCTGATCTCCACCCACTGGACATTCGCTGGCAATATTCCATTTTCATTAGAGAATTCAGTATAATAACAGTTGGTGCGATTTGAAATATTCCAGTTTAATTTTAAAGTGTGTTTACGAATATAATGATAACGGTCGAAGCGACAAGCGTAATAATATATTGATGATGATGATGATGATGATGATAGATAGATAGATAGATAGATAGATAAGAATGTTAACATTATTATATGTCTCTTTTGTAAGGTTCACTGAGGACATCCACGCATAATGTCATGGAAACACGTTATGATACAACTTAGAATGCAATTTATGTATAGAGCTGTAATAATTATTTGGTTGCTTCTTTTTTTGTCACTTTTTGATGTGATGATAGTTTGACCTTTCAAGTGATTTCTGGGTGAATCAAACTTTGCTTTTATTTGGTTCAGCCTTTATCATCTTCAGATCCCTGAGGACGCAAGACATTTATGTTCCTCCCTCGCTCTCCTCTTCCTCCTCCTTCTCCTCCTATATTGGAATAATAGCCCCCCCCCCCGCCAGTCACTCCCCCCCCCCGACTCGATGAATCAGACTGAGCCGAAAGAGATAAACATCAAAACCTCATTAGGCTTTTCTTTGTTAGTTCATTTCTTTCTTTCTTTTTTCTTTTCTTTTTTTTTTTTTTTCAGTTTCATTATTGTCTCCGTGTGTGTTCCACCCTTTAACCTTTCCAACTGGCCTCTGGTCAGTCTCAGACCCGATGAAACAGCTACAAAGCTGATTTTTAAACTTCAAAGGAAAGGCGGCTCTCTTTGAAGTTCATGGTCCGCGTTTGTTTGGGCATTTTAAAAGTGTGGACCGTTTTTTTTTTTTTAAGTGCTTTCATTCATGTTCAATAGTTGAGTTGACAAACTCAGTTACAGGTTTACAAATTAAAACAAAGCTGCACTCAAACAATCATTTATTTTATATTCTGGATATTTTAGATTAGTCATTATCAATCTACAAGTAGTTGAGAATTTACCCAAACCAAAACAACACTACAGCTTTATTTTAAAACTTTTACTGAAACACTCGATTCAAGTAACTTGATTATGTAGTAGAGCTGACATCTATTCAATGTAGCCGCCTTCAGCCTCAATCAGCGCCTCGATACGGGTCCGGAACTAGGAGTATGCTTTTCCACAAGCGCTGGTTGGAGACAGCTCTGCGGATGGCGGCAATCAGGCTGGCTTTGGTGTTGTTGGTCATGTTGGTGATGTTCTCGACAGTGCTCGGTAAAAATGGCACAAGTAGAAATGGCACGGTAAAAATGGCAAACGTGAATAAATAGGTAAAAATGGCACTTTGACACTGGAAAATTAGGATCGAGTTTAAAATAGGGCTTAGCCCCTAAGCCTTAGTTCGGAAAAAGTCAGTTTGGTTAGGTTCAAATTCTGTAGAAGCACCGAAAAGAAGAATTTTAACGTTTTATTTAATAATTATTTTATAATAAATATTTATGTATAATAATCTAAAATGTCTATATAAAATTTTACCGTTGCCATATAAATATGGTAAATTTAATTTATTTTTTAAGTCTTCAAAATGGAAAGTTAATTCAATGATTTAATCGATGGCGGCCACTGCTTTTTATTTTCTTGCACCAAAAAGAGTTTTACTTTCTAAAAACCATGTTATTATCCAGAAAATGGGTTAAATTGATTTACAAATTTACATTTACAGATAGTCAAATAAAACCTATTTAATAATAGGAATGTTGGGGTTGCTTTGCTATAGACTTTAAAATGTTTATTCGGTTCGAAAAACAAGTAGTGTGTCACTGTGTCAGTGTAATGTTTGTCTTCCTAATATATCTTGTCAGTCGGAGACCGGACAAAACCTTCCGAACAAAACTCCATCAAAATAATAAAAACGAACTTTCTAATTATAGCGTTCTTTTTCATTGCTACATGACTTTCTGTCGATTTCTTGGCGCGTCACGTGACCGGTGTGGTGAGAATTTTCCTTACACCATGGTGGTAATTGTGGCCTAGTATACCAACACAAAAACTACTTTAAAAAAAAAACGTTCTCTAGAGACTTTCGGGTGTGCTGAAAACAAATATCACATTTAAAATCGGAGACGTTAACTAGTTTTCATGATAGTGAAAAGATATTTTTCCGCGGGTTTTACGTAGCAATGTAACGTGGCGGCCATAGTTTTCGATATTTGTAAAATTTTACTTGGTTTCCACCTTAACATTTTCCTTTTGAAATGACGACTTTGACAGGTTTTCGAATAGGCTGAAAACGAATATCGCATTGAAATTTTCCCCAAATAAGAAGTTTTCTGGATATTAAGCAATGCAAAAATTGCATTGCTTAATATACGGAAAACTACTTATTTGCGTAAAATTTAAATGCGATATTTTTATGTTATAACTGGTAGCAACTGTTGTACGCGTGTATAGTTTTTAACAAAAGAAAAAAAATTAAGTCTTATTTTGAAAATTTATTACGTCATTTCTATCATGAACAAATATAATAGTCGGAAAAAAGTTTTTAAAAAAGCTGAAGAACAGTTATTTTTAAGGGGTAGGCACTCTCGTACAGGTCCGCCAATAAATTTTTAAAGAAAAAAAAACCTTTTTAAAATAATTACCATTCATAATCATTTTTCTTGCAAAGAAACGTTGCATTTCATTTTTAAACATTTTCTCGTACTTTATAAATACTAAATAATGAATCAAATTAAAAGAGTACGCAACAACAAATATAACGTTATTATTTAGAAAGCAATTCTTTACATGAAGGGGGGGAGTAACTATTCTGTATTTTCACCGAACAATTTAATCAATAAATAAAGTTAGGAAATTGAAACTCACGCCGGAAGTTATATTACTGATGCAGTTTAATAGCAGGAACAGAATATGAGCATAAACCGTTTGCTGCAACTTTGAATCGGATACTCTTCTGCTTTGCCAATATTTATTAAATTATCGGTGCTTGTGTTTTGTTTTTGTTTGTTTATGTTTTACTCCAATTTGCAATTATAACTTTTTGGTTGCGAAAGAAAATTGGCTATTGTTAGAGTTCTGTCTGTGTGGTTATGTAGAATAGTACGGGACATGCTGAAATAATGACGTTATTATTTTTGAAATTATTCTCTACTGGGAAACCCTCTCCCCAAATTGAACTATATAGTTTTGGGTTCGATATTGATGAGGGGCTTCTTAGCAACTGGTAAAAACTACAAAGGTTCTGGACAAAAACAAAGAACATAAAGAAAACAAGCATAATAAATATCAGTCTTGCTGCGGTGGTGACTCCTGACTTGGCCAGGGTTATAAATTATGATGAAAAGAAGAGAGTAAATAAACAAGCAGTAAAATCTTATGACGTTTCTGAATTTTTTAGATGATTCATCGGTCTATTGTCCTCATCTTACATGTTATTTTCACAACGTTTTGGTCGACGTAACCACCGACCTTCTTCAGGTATATCTTGTCGAACTCTAGAGTGTTTCTGTCGAACTCAGGAATTTGGACAGAATTTCGAGCAGAACCCTTTATTTACTTCTTGGAAGTAGCATGCTCTTTTTCTGTCAGCCATGACAGGATAGAGGTCCTAAGTAATTCGCAATCATATTTTTCAGTCGCCCACATTAAGGATTGAACCGTCAACCTTCAGGAGAATATTACTTTTACAATTGATTTTTTCCAAGTACTCTAACCATTGCGCCACAGGGTCCTTGCAGATTCTTTCGAGAAGTGCCGTCTAAAGTCTCATTCCTCTAGAACTAATTCCCCCCCCCCAATTAAATAAATATCTTTTATAAACATTTAAACAGGTGGGGGAGAGGCTGAGCTTCTTTTTTTTATTAGGGGCTAATCACGGTCAACATAAAAATGAAAATGCTTTTTGCTAGTTTGGCCGATTCTTTTAGCGAGCCAATGTGAAAAGTATTTAGAGAGGTAAAGATAAGGAATATAAAACTTTCTGCTTATATATGTACTCTTTTTCTCTATTTTATTTTTTACCGGTGCCATTTTTACCTAGCACCCTTGAAACCACACCAAAGCTGTGATGGAACCTTTGGCTCGTCCTTGTTATCCGTGGTATTCTAGCGATGTATTTTGAAGATGCTAGTAATGATCCTGTTGTCATAACTTAAATCGGTAGAAAGCATGGGTTGTATAGCAGAGCGCATCTCCGATCTCACTCATTGAACATTGTGTCATTTTCAAGCATGGTGGAAGGCTCCTATCGCTCTTGGGATTTGTACACAACTGGCCAGCTAGTAGATGGTCTGCAACAAAAACAGAAAACCGGTTTTCATCAAATGGAAATGGAATCATGTCTTTTCTAGGGCGACAATTTTATCGTTCCACTCTATACATGTTTGCACAAATGTAAAAATGTCGGGACCTAACACGTTATAGATTCCATCGCAAAAACATAAAGGAATAGGAAAGATATTCCCCTCGCTGTTTCAGGTTGCAACAAAAGCCCTTTATTCCTTCTTATCTCTGCTGTGACGTCACCCACGTGCCCTTAATGTGATCGTGGTCTGCGCACGTCTTTCTTTTTGTAACCTTTTTTTTTCTTCCTTCTTTGCTATGACATCACCTCACACACAACTCGATCATTTGCATACAGCTGCCATATACATGTCTTCTCTCCGTTACATTTTGCATAAGATCAAAGTGAAGTATACTCCTTGTTTTTACCCCCTCCACACTAACGAAATACTCATATATAATAAACTTTATTTATTTATGTATTTATTTTCAATAAATTATTTTAAACGATTTGGGAAAATCCTTTGAGTAAATACCATTTTATGGTGATCGCTGATCCTAGAAAAGAGTAGGATAGACACCTTTTAGGTGTAGTGACAAAGGCTGCCCCAAAACATCCATTTTCACACACTTTCAAATGGCCTTGTGTCTAATTTGTTTAAAACATAAGTCCAGTTCAAACTAACAGAAGTATATAGAAGCTAGAAGTAACGTTAAGAAAGAAATAGTGACAGTTAAGAGAGAATTTACTGAAACCACTAAAAAACGCACCGAAGCACAAAAATTAGGAAATCGTGACTTCTGGAAAATCTACAACAGTGTAGTAAATAATGGGCAATCAACAATTCCCCCGCTAACCAACAATCACGAGGTTGTTTGCTCAGCAACCAACAAGGCTAATATGCTTGCCAGCCGGTTTGCCTCGAACTCCACACTGGACCCTTCCAACCACCCCCTGCCTGACTTTCCTTTGCGGACAGACGCCACGCTAGACGATCTAAAAATCACCCCTGCTCAGTTACACGCTATCATAAAAAACCTTGACACTTCAAAAGCATGTGGACCTGATCTCATCCCAGCTGTGCTATTAAAAAAGTGCTCAGCCGTAGTAGCTCCAGTTCTCTCCAAACTCTACAACAAATGCCTTAATGAATCATGTTTCCCGGGCTGTTGGAAAACTGCTTCTGTGGTACCAGTATTCAAGAATTCTGGCCAAAGAACTGACCCATCAAATTATCGCCCCATTAGCCTCCTCCCACTTTTCGCCAAAATATTTGAGACCATAATTAACCATGCTCTAGTCCAGCACCTTACAGATGCTTCTGACCGACCAACAATATGGATTTAGACAAGCCCGTTCCACAGCTGACATCCTCATTGTAATCTCTGAACGCATATACCATTCACTGGACAAAGCTGGGGAGGGCAGAGCAGTAGCTCTAGATATATTTAAGTCTTTTGACAGGGTATGGCACAAGGGTCTCCTCAGGAAAATTAAATCATACGGTATCACTGGTAGAATACTCAACATAATTAAATCCTTCTTAGATAAAGAAAAATCCAGGTAGTCCTCGACGGTCGTACATCTAAACAGTGTGATATAAATGCGGGAGTGCCTCAGGGGTCTATTCTTGGACCTCTATTGTTCCTGATATTTATTAATGACCTCCCCGACAAAACTGCCTCTGAGATGGGTATATTTGCTGATGACACTACACTCTATAACAGGCATGACAGGAAAACAAATGAACACATATCTAAAGAAATGGCAGAAACACTAGAGGATGACCTCCAGTCAGTAGTGGAATGGGGACATAAATGGATGGTCACATTCAATGCTGCCAAGACTAAACTGGTTTCCTTCAATAATTACAAGAAACCTTCTCTACCACCAATAGCAATGGCCAGTGACTCCCTGTCTGAGAGTACATCTTTCAAACTGCTTGGCCTAACATTCACAGGAAACATGAGTTGGAACAATTATATTGAAAACATTGCCAGGGCCGCTGCGAAAAAGGTAGGCTCTCTCTACCGTGCTAGAAAACTACTGACACCTGAAAGTATCCTGTACCTATATAAGGCCACCATTCGCCCATGTATGGAGTATTGTTGTCACATTTGGGCTGGTGCATCTGCTACTAGTCTCTCGCTCCTAGACAAAGTTCAAAAGAGAATCGCCAATCTAATAGGCCCTGAATTGGCATCTAAGCTTCAGCCTTTGTCCCATCAACGAAATGTTGTATCCCTCTGCCTGTTCTACAAGTATTTTAATGGGGAATGCTCTGACGAAGTGCAGAAACTTGTGCCCCCACGACATAGAC
This sequence comes from Euprymna scolopes, assembly GCF_053919585.1. NCBI lineage: Eukaryota > Metazoa > Mollusca > Cephalopoda > Sepiida > Sepiolidae > Euprymna > Euprymna scolopes. The sequence goes on from NC_136486.1 coordinate 31,416,819, forward strand.
ACCCTCGACAAAGCCGACAGGCAGCTAAATCCCACCCCCACACAGTAGAGGTCCCTAGATGTAAAAGATCTTTCTACTCCAGTAGTTTCTTCCCCAGAACCGCTAGACTCTGGAATTCCATTCCAGGTTCCTGCTTCCCTAACTGTACTGACATGCAGAAGTTTAAGTGTAACGTGAACCAACATCTTGCTGCCTAAATCCCAACATAGTGCCCCAGTAGTTGCTGCCCCTGATAGTAGCCCCCTACACCAAAGTGGTAATGTGCCTTGTTTGGGGTGAAAATATAATTTTAAAAAAAATGTTTATAATGTAAATTTCTTTTCAAATATTTTTTTCTTTTTTGCAAATAAACAATTCAAAGCCTAATATCTGTTCTCAGTGTCCAAGCGACATGAGACATTTTAGTACTGATAAAAATATTATGTATATAAAAAATATGAAAATACAAAATTATAACTGTATCATAAAATGTTAATTTATTAAAAGCTATTTATAAAATAAATATGCGAATTTGAAAAAAAATCTATAGGTATTTGAAGATATTTGAAGTTTACTATATAAACGGTATTACAAAATGCAATGTTGTATTAGAAAATAAAATAACTTGTTGTACACATAGATTCAAAAAAGTTGTCAAAAAACAAATCTTTAACGAATAAAGGTTATCAAAGGCAAGATAAGTCACTTTTCTACCTAACTGGGTAAGTTTTTAGTGTTTTTATTTCATGTAAAATATTTATTCGATTAAAAAAACATGCAGTGTTTATCGATATATTTGAAAAAGACAAATGGCGGCTAGCTCACTGTTGAAGTTTGGGAAAATGAGTTAAAACTTAAAAATTATACAAAATACTGTTAGAAACCCACTGAATATATATTAGCCTATGTCAGGGTAACATATATTGAGTGAATTTCTTTCGATGGGTAATGTATAGGATACAGCGGCCTAGAAAGAAAATATTTGGACGAGAACCAATACAGGTTTATGATGAATCAGAATATTTATAATGTCACAAACCTGCTAAATCGATGAATCCTATCTATTAAAGAATTTTTATCTAAAGGTCTGTAATCAAAATTCTAAAGATTATCTAAAATTAACCTTTAATGTATGATTTTAATATCCAACATGTTTTTGTAGAGAAAACAGGCTAGAAAGAAAATGCCCGATGAGTTGGAGTTTTCTGAAAAAATTGAAACTGAAAGAAGTCTTTACTCCGTATATAAGTTTACTTTGCATATAAATTATAAAAAGTTTATTTTGCATATAAATTATTAAACGATTACTTTGCATATAGATTATTAAAAGTTCACTTTGCTAAAATGATTTTTCTCGTGTTAAAAGACGAAAATCAATCTTCTGAACATTTCCATCTCCAACCATAAATTGACAGCGAATAACGATTCAATATGTATGTTAAATTACAAATTTCACACCCCTAAGAATTTACTATAAACCGATGCTCGGCAATCGATTGAATCATTTCAAAAATATCAGACATCTTCATGACAAGTTGGAATATTATTTTTTTTCAGTCCATATGAAATCATTTGTCAGAAACATAATTTACAGGACTTGTTGGACACTTTTTAAAAACTCAGCAACCACTTTCTTTCTGGGTGGCTGTGTCTACACATCCATCTCCATTGTCTTCCACGTCTTCCACACAAATTGGTTGCCCTCTCTCAACCTATCTATGATTCCACTGTGTATCCAAATTCTTGCAAGTACCACAGAAAATAGAGGTGCACCTGATTTCTTATCACAAACTTAGAATAGGAATCTTCCCCTTTTCAGAAATATCCATTCCATGGCGACATTCACTCTCAGTTATTTAGTTTCCATAGTATTCCTTCAAGTTTTGAATTTGACAAGTAAATCTGCCATTGTTTTTTTTACATGATAGTCACCACTTATCAAGGCCCGGAAGCCACTCGGCGATAAGAGTTATTGCGTGTACAGTAATCAATTGGATAGTATTGTAGTAATCGTTAGTATTGGAGATTTGATAAAGTGTCTTATTGAAAGGGGCGGTTCATCAGGAATTTTTTTATGTTGGACTTGAAGGTATCCAAGTTGTAGTCAGGTGGGAAACAAGCAAAAGAAAGAGAGTTCCACAAAAAAAAGAAAGAAGCTTTGTTCATGGAATCTACGTTTTGATTTTGGCACTTTTCCGTTTCACAAATAAGTAATAATGTAATGTTATATACCTGGTTGGGAGTAATATTTGTGTATATAGTTTATATAACGCGGCATGTATATTCTTGTGTGTGTGAGAGAGAGAGTGTTTGTGCGTGTCATATATAAGGAGATCTTAACCTTTTTCTCTTTTCCTTGGTCAGTGCCCCCTTGCAATGATCATGCATTCTCCCCCCAAAAACATGACTTTGATACTATTGTTTCAAAACAGCCTTTATCCCGGATTTTCTTCATTTTCTCTGCGGGGGTCTCTGCATCGCTGAATCAATTCAAATCTCTTTTCTTGTTCCGTTCTCACCTCTTAAATCAAGATTCTCTCATTCTGACTGACTGATTTTAATCTGAGGAAAGAACTCTCTAACTGTAATTCCACAAAATCTCACATGTGTCGCCCTTGAGGTGTATGTATCGGATAGTAGCTTCACCAAAAAAAATAATGGTCTTCAAGTCAGTAGTACTCTCAACACTTCTTTATGCCAGTGAAACACGGACCTTATACAGAAGTGATACAAAAGACCTGGATCACTTCCTGCAACACAAGTTGAAGCAAATTTTGCATATCACCAGGGAATAACTTGGAAGTACTGGACAGGACTAAAATGACATCAACCATCATTCACCATCATCTCTGTTGGGCAGGCCATATCAATAGGATGAATCCTTCCCAACTGCCCCAAAAAATACTTTATGGCAAGCTTGCCAATGAGACTCGACTACGGGGAGCATCTAAACGGCACAATAAAGATCAATTAAAGCACACCCTGGCAATGACTAACATCGACCCTTGCTCATGGGAACAGACTACCAGGGACCGAACAAAATGGAGAATCCTGGCACGCAAAGATGCCATGGACTTTGAGGAGAAAAGAAGACAATATGAAAGGACTAGGAAAAGAAGGAGAGAGCGATAAAAACCAATCCCATCCCTCGCCTACACTCTCTTGCAAATATTGCACCTGACTCTTCTACCACTGGTTGGGTCTTGCAAGTTATGTGAAATATAGGCATCCTAGAAGATAGGGGATAGATAATAGACCCGATAATTGAACATGAGTGGGTGCTGACGACAATGATGTGTAGGATGGTGGCATCTTGGATTGGGGTGGTAGCAACTTGTAAACATGCACTGACCTGCCTCATGACCTCTGCTAGCATGCAGGTGCAACACAGCTGTAAGTGGAAATCAACGAGTTTGAAGCCTGCTAGTCTTAACCTTTCGACCTCTCTACACTTAACTTGAACATAAGCAAGTTGGTTCAAGCTAGTAACCCATTATTGACACATAACACTAAGTCCTCAGCATCTCTTTTGGACAAACCGTGTGGAACAATACCTCCAAGACACACATGAAAACAACAGATTCAATACAGAGCTCTAATGCACTTTAACATTAAAGCTTTCACTAAATGTGTTGTTCGGGTTAACACGACAGAGCATTTCGTACATTGCTTGAAAGACTTTCATTAACAACTCGTTTGCACCTACGCTATGCAATGCCCATGTGACAACATTTTCAGTGTTATCGAAAACTCATATTTTTGGTAAAGAGTAAAAGAACGTAAATTTGCAATCCTCAACTTTGAAAGGCAAGACTAGTGCTGTTAAATTATTCAATTATTAAGTTAATATCTAAAAGTGTAATAAAATTGAAAAAAATGATGTCAGTTATGACCTGACTTCTTGTTGACTTTGCATAGAATGACTTGTTCCTATTAGAATGCCTCCCCACGGGACAGAGTTAGACACCAGGGTTGTTTTTTAACGTGGAGAAAAGGAACAAAAATTTTTAAATTGTCTCAGTCGTGAAGGATTTCTCCCTCACTGACAGAGAGCAAGAAATTGAAGTGCAGCATCTGAAGAACAGATAGTAGACTTTGATCTCAGCCCAAATTTTTGTATTTGGCATTTGCATTAAGTTTTTTTTTTTTTTTACAAATGTGATACTGTTTACCAAAGTCTTCAGTCCACTCGAGGATAAGGCTTAAAGAGATCATCCAGTTGATGGTCACCATGTGAGGATTGCAAATATTAAGTAGAATAGGCTAAAGATTACTTAAGAGGAATTGATTATCAAAGTGGGCGATAAAACAAGTATTTGTTTACAGCAGACTTGAAGATGACCATATTGTACTAAGTTAGAAGCTGTAAGAAAGAGAAAAGGACTAGATTTTGAAGTTGATTTTGTACTTCGTTATAGCAGAAAAAGGGTGGTCTGAACGGCACTTCCTCAAATGTGGCAACAGTACACCATCTTAGGTTAAATAGTCCATTATTTTTAATCAAACATTAACCTAAAAAAAGTTCGGTTATAGTCAACTAAGGTTTCCTAACTTCTGGCCTAGCGCTACCGGAAGTGGTGACAAGGCAAATCAGTTCCTTCACTTTTACTGCTCTTTGATATTTTTATTTTGAAGCGATTTATTGAAATAAAATAGGAAAGGACATTATTGAAAAGTATACAATAAAAATTAACAAAATTACTATCATAAAAATAGCACAATTAGTCTTTTTTTGCACTTTTATAAACAAGATTTAAAAAAAATAAAAGTTTTTTTAAATTTTATAAGAAATATATGTTTATGAAATTATAAAATTAAAAGTTTGTTTAATTTAAAAACAAAAGTTTTTTATTTGAATTTATATAATAAATATATGTTTATGAAAGTATAAAAATAAAATTTTGGAAATCAAAATAACAAATGAAATTATTAAAATCAAAATAACTAAATTCCAAGCACCATAAAAAAACTATTGAATACATAATATTCCCAAAATAGTTGGTTTTGATTCTCTGCTGACACAGGAATACTTTATAGAAATGAGAGAATGAAATTGTTGTGTGTTCATATCACGTCGGGTTCACCAAAATATATAGAAATGAGACAACGACTAAATGCAGCTTCATTTTATAGTAATAAACTGTTGTGGGGGAATCACCCTCCAAATTGACTGTTCTATCCATTATATAAACCATATACCTTTTGATCCCAGGTGTGGATTAAACACCAGAGCGACCCTCGCCTGCTCGGTGACGTTTACTACTCTTTTCAGTTGTAACCTTTTTACGTTGTTGTTCCAGTAATACATTGTTTAAACTCTATTCCGTTGTTCTGCTTTCTTTGTGGCTTATTGCAAGCCATAACATAAACAAACTTTATTTGTTATCTTCGTTATTAGAGTGTATAAGAAAGAAACGGATTAGTATGTTGAAATGTTCTTATGTAAAGATAGAATTAATATCATGCCGGCTTGTTGAAGAAGAGAACAGTTCAGTTCCGTTTACACGTGTTTATAGGTAGTAGCCGTCGGTACGAATTAAGCTGCGTAAAAGAGAAAGAAAGAGCAAAGACTTCATTGTTTGTATGTTGTCATGGGTGAGTATGAGCGCATGGAAATAAACGGTAGATAGAAGAGAGCCATAGCTAGCTTGTTGTACTCACGTACAGACGAGGACTGCTCCCAGGCAGAGTCAGGTTGAAAGAGGGTTAATGGGTTCAGATTTCGACTTTTATATACTCTGTCACGTGATTGAGAGCTGGCTTATGACTGGACAAGCCAGGAGGATTGGTTGGTTGGTTGTTTTTGTTTTACGGCATATCAACCATCTTCAGGTTATTTAATGCCGAATCTAAAGATTTTGAAGAAAATTTTTTAATAGAATATTTGTTGTTTTCAAGTCGGTTTCTATTTAACCCATAGTTGGGACCCTAACAGCTACTACCACTCCGGGTCAGAGTGGACCTGGGAGCAATGGCAATTAAAGGGTGGCTCCACACTCTCCAAAGCCCGCAAGCTTGGGCCTAACCGCTGGATATAGTTTAAGGTCATATTCAGGACCAAAGTCAGGAGGAAATGGATTTCAAATCTCGAAGTTGTGAGAAGTAGCTCCTGCCTGTGTTTATAGCGAGCAACTTACAACTGATTATCGAAAAAGACTAATTATGTTATTTTTATCTGTATAATTTTGTTAATTTTTACTGTATATTTTTAATGATGTTCTCTTTTATTTAATTTCAATAAATCGCTTCACAATAGAAAATACTGAAGAACAGTAAAAGTAAAGGAACTGATTTGCCTTGTCATCACTTCAGGTGGCGCTACGCCCGAAGTTAGGAAGTAAGTTACCTGACAATAACAAAATAATTTTTTAAAAACTGACAAAACCAAACCTATTTATAGATCACTGAAGATCTGACATTATTTCGGGGAAAGGGATGAGGAAGAAGAAGAAAACTATAATGTTCTTTTACACTTTTACCATAGTACTTTCTTTCTTTTTTATTGTCTCCTTTCCGCTTTATACCTCCCCTCCCACTAATATAGTTTAAAGAAACTAGAATTTGAGAAAATCCCTGAATTGATGTCATGCATATTGTTTACATCCAATTAAAATTGAATATAGGTATTTAAAGATTTAAGGAAGGTTCTGTTTCTATATCTTCCTTCGGTGCCCGGAAAAATCTTCCACGGAAAACTCGTTCGCGGAAAACTCGTCTATTTTTGCTAGGTAGGAAAACTGGTCAATTATTGAATAAGTATCGATTGAAAACACATTTTATGACCGCTTTTGACGGAGATATCGTTTTCAAAAGAGAATACACGACCCATAATATTTAAAAAAAAATATAAGGTAAAATTAAAAGCCAAGAACAATGCGAGATTTTTTTTTTATATATAGAGTAAAATTAAATGCAAACAAAAGAAATAAAGTTCTTTTTTTTGTTGTTTGTTTTTTCTTTTTCACACAAATTTTAACTCTAAACAACAGTAATTTTTTTTTTCTGTTGTATTCAATGGTGATATAAATCTCAATATATTTCAGACTTATTAGTCCATTTTCAAGAGAAGACAGCGGAAGAGTGTTCAAAATTGGAAAAGTAGCCGCCGAGTTTGCCACGTGATACCGCGAAATATAGAACAAAAAATGACGTTAGGAGAACGTTAAAATAAATCAGTTGATGTTTGAAATACTTGTTGCGTTTGTGAATCAAGGGAGATGACTATTCAAGCAAGGTTTTTTTTTTTTTTTTTTTTTTTTTAATTATTGTTTTTCTTATGTTTTAAACTTATATTATAAAAGCGGAGCTCAATTCCAGTCTATTGTTTGTGTGGGAGTATTTTTTGAAATAATTAAAGATTCAAGGATACGAAGTTGACCTACGTTTCTTGAAGAAGCAAGAATGTTGATGTGAAAATCTGGTTCTGAATTAATGCAAGTGCGAATATGTTTATAGAACGACGAAGCAGTAGTGTTTAAGTGCTCTTTAATGCGGTGATGAAGCAATCTGGTAGTGCTTCCGATGTAAGATGCACTGCATTTAGCGCATTGTAGGTCGTAAACAACGTGGTTCTTAAAGCATAAACCTGTGTGTGATATTGGGCAATTAGAGAGTGAACAAGGGGAAGGTGTATGCGATGGATGTTTTCGGTTGAGCTGTTGTCTTAAAGTAGATCCAGTGTGGATGAGTTGAATGTTGAGCCCCTCGCTGCGGATGGCTTTTCGGATTGAAGATGAGATTTTGTCACTGAGGAAGGGTAGTTTTAGAAAACAATTGTTAGAGAAGGGTCCGGTGTTGTTTTTACTTGTTTACTGTTGTTTTAAAAAAGATAAATTAATTTTTTCTAAGTGTTCGTTTTCTACCTAGCTTTGTAAGTTTTTAGTAACAGTAAATAGGTATAAATGTATTTTTTTTAATATTATGAGGTGTGTAATCTTTATTATTTTTTTTTACTGAATAAACGCTTTTAAATAAGTTAAATCACTAAAAACGGCCTGAACTAGGCAGAAAACGGACACTTAGAAAGATCGATTTTATCCTTTTTGAAACAACTGCAAATAAGTATAAATATATTTTTTTAAATATGGTTCTCTTGTAGGAGATGTCTTCCTGATTTCTACTTTCGCTTTGTTTCGTTCACATGTTTATATTTCAAATTCGTAGCAGCAAGCCGACATCAGTTGATTTGTTTCTACCAAAACAGTAACGCCAACGCGCACTACAAATTTATCCCCCCTATTTGTAACATAATGTAACTGTAATTTAATATTATCATCCTAACTTTTTGACCATTTAAAAGAAGAAGCTTCAGATAAACTGCTAATATTTGTTAAAAC